>NW_024733231.1:5371323-5478823 GCF_018991925.1 Homarus americanus
AGAGGGGAGAGGGGAAGAGTGGGAGGGAGGGTTAGAAAGAGAGGAGGGAAAAGGGGGAACTCGAGGAATCGGCTACCCTGCCATCTAGTGACGGCGAGCATAACCAGCAGTTCCCTAGGCCTAGTGTAGGGGGCAGCAGCGACCGCTCCCCACCACACCTCCTCCTCTGCTGCATCACCCTCCCTGATAACCTCTTCCCTCCATCGTCCTCATAGCCACACCATGTAACTGTCTCATAGCCACACCATGTAACTGTCTCATATCCACACCATGTAACTGCAAGTTCCCATATCCACCATGTAACCTCTCATAGCTGACACCATGTAACTGTGTCTCATCCACACCATGCAACCGTGTCCATATCCACACCATGTAACTGTGTCTCATATCCACACCATGTAACCGTGTCCCACATCCACACCATGTAACCGTGTCCCATATCCACACCATGTAACTGTGTCTCATAGGCCACACCATGTAACTGTGGTTCATATCCACACCATGTAACTGTGTCTCATATCCATTACCTCATGTATCTCTCTCAGCCATTCATGTAATTCAGGAAACTTACAGCCACACCATGTAACTGTGTCTCATATCCACACCATGTAACTGTGTCTCATATCCACACCATGTAACTGTGTCTCATATCCACACCATATAACTGTGTCTCATATCCACACCATGTAACTGTGTCTCATATCCACACCATGTAACTGTGTCTCATATCCACACCATGTAACTGTGTCTCATATCCACACCATATAACTGTGTCTCATATCCACACCATGTAACTGTGTCTCATATCCACACCATGTAACTGTGTCTCATATCCACACCATGTAACTGTGTCTCATATCCACACCATGTAACTGTTCCCATATCCACACCATGCAACTGTGTCTCATATCCACAATTGGTAACTGTGTCTCATATCCACAATGGCGTGTAACTGTGTCTCATATCCAATATTCATGCAATCAGGTTCCCTCATATCCACACCATGTAACTGTGTCTCATATCCACACCATGTAACTGTGTCTCATATCCACACCATGTAACTGTGTCTCATATCCACACCATATAACTGTGTCTCATATCCACACCATGTAACTGTGTCTCATATCCACACCATGTAACTGTGTCTCATATCCACACCATGTAACTGTGTCTCATATCCACACCATGTAACTGTGTCTCATAACCTAACACAAGCCTAACCTAATCCCTCCAAGTAGTTTAAAAGGTGGTTAATCTTCAGGTAAAATAAGCCAGGGTGTCTAATCTTCAGCTCATCTAAAATTAGCTTAGATTTCACAGAAAGATCATTTTGCTCAAACACAGAAAACTTGACTAGATTCTAAAGTCTTATAGGTGATGTGATACTAACTACATATGTCGGAAATTAAGTCTCTAAAAGCAGGCAGATTACAATTGCTGTAGTATAGAAAGTGTCTCATAGGTTGAGAAGTATGAGAAAATTATTTATTTTATTTTCCAGGTGAGGGCAGGACAGTAAAACAAATGGTGAGGGCAGGACAGTAAAACAAATGGTGAGGGCAGGACAGTAAAACAAATGGTGAGGGCAGGACAGTAAAACAAATGGTGAGGGAAGGACAGTAAAACAAATGGTGAGGGCAGGACAGTAAAACAAATGGTGAGGGCAGGACAGTAAAACAAATGGTGAGGGCAGGACAGTAAAGGACAGTATGGCGAGGGCAGGACAGTAAACAAGTGGTGAGGGCAGGACAGTAAAACAAGGGTGAGGGCAGGACAGTAAAACAAGTGGTGAGGGCAGGACAGTAAAAACAAGTGGTGAGGGCAGGACAGTAAAACAAATGGTGAGGGCAGGACAGTAAAACAAGTGGTGAGGGCAGGACAGTAAAACAAAATGGTGAGGGCAGGACAGTAAAACAAAATGGTGGAGGGTGCAGGAGCAGTGGAAACAAATGGTGAGGGCAGGACAGTGAAACAAATGGCGAGGGCAGGACAGTAAAAACAAATGGCGAGGGCAGGACAGTAAAACAAATGCAGAGGGCAGGACAGTAAAACAAATGGCGAGGGCAGGACAGTAAAACAAATGGTGAGGGCAGGACAGCAAACAAATGGTGAGGGCAGGACAGTAAAACAAAATGGTGAGGCAGGACAGAAACAAATGGTGAGGCAGGACAGGCAAAACAAGTGGTGAGGGGCAGGACTGTAAACAAATGGTGAGGGCAGGACAGTAAAACAAATGGTGAGGGCAGGACAGTAAAACAAGTGGTGAGGGCAGGACAGTAAAACAAGTGGCGAGGCAGGACAGTAAACAACAAATGGTGAGGCAGGACAGTAAAACAAATGGTGAGGGCAGGACAGTAAAACAAAATGGTGAGGGCAGCAGTAAAACAAATGGTGAGGGTGACAGTAAAACAAATGGTGAGGGCAGGACAGTAAACAAATGGTGAGGGCAGGACAGTAAAACAAATGGTGAGGGCAGGACAGTAAAACAAATGGTGAGGGCAGGACAGTAAAACAAATGGTGAGGGCAGGACAGTAAAACAAATGGTGAGGGCAGGACAGTAAAACAAATGGTGAGGGCAGGACAGTAAAACAAATCAACGAAGCTTGGACAACGAAGACCAATCAAATGGCCATGGAGGTCTCCGGTCGGCACACCCCTTCATTTCTTCCTCTGAGGTCACCTAATGCTTACTGGAGGAGACTGGTAGACAACAGATTTTTTTTTTAGATGACCCCCCCCCCCAACGTAGGAGTCGAGAGGTGGCCATTTGATTGGTCCTCGTCGCCTGATCTCCGTTGATATGTTTTGCTTTCCTCACCCGAAGAAGATAAAAGACGTTAATTTTCGTACGGCGTGTGACCTACGAGACCTTGTACAGTAGGGGATCTAAATTCGCTCCCTCCTCCTAAAATGAAGCGGCATCGACACCAAGCGAGATAAAACAGCACACCACCACCAGATGGCAGTCGGGTTAAGTAAATTCAGACTCTTTACCTTGACTCAGTTTCATCGCAGGGATCGAACTTTTGTCCCCGACTGTACAATGAAGAAAAAGCTGTTCTTAAATCATGTAAGTTTTAATATAATGAAAAATGATGCCAGGAAGGAGCAGCTTAAATGGTCAAAATATAGAAGTTCTCAGATGTTACATGTTGAAGAAATAAGGTTAGATTCCATTACAACAAAAATATAAGGTTCTTTACATCTACTACTGCCCACAACATAAAATATTCAACTAAAATGCTTCCTGATATTACAAAAAATAAAATGTATTAACTCAAAAAAAATTTGTTATTGTGATCCACCCATTAAACGACCTTCCTCCTCTGTGGTGAAATGTTAAGCTAACTTTATACAGCAATAAATCTAGAGAATGTTCAACACCTCTATAGTGGTGAACTCTAAAGCTGTACAGTACTGTATTACCATAACCAACTACTGTACTGTACAAGTGTTGGGGTCAGGCACGGGAGAACCAGGAGGGTCGAGTTGCCCCGACTTGTTCCATGGGGAGAGGTAAAATGACGGACTGACGGTACGTTAAAATATAATAATAAAAACTGGACAGATGTATTAACTATAGAATCTTAATTTTACTTCATAAAATAAAAGTATATGAAGAACTAGTCACGGTTAAATATCATAGGCCCTATGACAGTTTTTTCTTAAAATTTTCCGGGGGATAACTAAGACTTCTATTCACATTCACATTTGGACAATTGAATAATAATGCACTGGGCCAGCAGATATAACATAGCTAAATGAATAAATGACAAATGAAATACTCTGAGGGAACTGGACAAGTGAGCTGTAGGACATCTCACTACTAAGGTCCTCCTCTGACAACCTACATCACCAGAATTATTTGTATTTCTCTACTATATTGGTAGGAAGTATTGTACTGTATTATCTATAGGTGGTCAGGTCCTTTGTTGCAAGCAGCCTTCTCACTCGGGTAAATAAGTATGTGAATGTGACCCAGTGACTCTCACGGCACCAACAACGATTCATATCTGCAGTCTAACTCTTGTATCATTCTCCTACATTCACCATACCGTATAATGTAACTTTCTCCTCAATCACACGAATACGAGTCGACTCATCACAAACACACAGTCACTTGGCCAGTTGCCTGACGGTCCAATTTATCCTTATTTACTCTCACGTATTACCAGTACAGTACGGTATACGGAACATTAAACACACTAATATTATTCAATATTGTTAAATTTCATATTCACAACACTCATGTACTTTGGAAAAAGATTACTTTGTTAATCTGTAAGGTATATTTCCAGCAGATCAATACTTTAATGTACTGTACCTTTACCCTGTACAGTAATTAGCTCTAGGTGACATACAGTACAAGGTTATGCACACAAGTCCTGCTTTATCTGTATGGTAAAGTTGAACATCTATTCAATTCAATGTTGCAAGAGTTCTTTCAACTGCACTAACAATACAATTGCCTTGTTAAGTTGGCAGTGTTTGTAGTGCCAGTGTACCCACCCTCGTGACCAAAGACTTAGTCTAGTGAGTACAGTATAGTAATATACAGTACTAGTTAATCACAAGCACAACTGTACAACCATTATAACAACCTCTTAGGTGCTGCACTTTATTACTCCCTGGCACAAAGCTGGGTTAATACAGAAACTCTTCATTTATACTATAATATACTGATGGAGGTCAGTACTTGGTAGGAAAAATAAAACTAACTGATATTATCTGGTTGGGTAGTCATGTACACTGTAATATAATACCTAATAGTGAAGTCAATATACCTTTAGACCCTAGTCCTGAATCTAGAATCATGGGATGCAAACGAGTGACGGGATTATAAACAGACAGACACACACGTGCAAGAGAAGCAACAGACTCTGCACCATCCTATAAAACAACACCAGGGTGGCCAAGCGACCTGGGTGTGCGGGTATCTTCAAGATCCTTAACGAGATTATGTTCTGCCACCCCGCACCCATTACCAAGTCTCTCTGGCCATAAGCAAAGAAATTGTGCCAGGCTAAACAACATTCACCTTGTTTACTTACTTAAAGCCTACAGTAAACTTAACCAGACAGTGTGGCAGAAGCAAGACTGCATAATACACTTATTCTGTCTAAACTTATCCTTAGGCCTGTACAGTATAATACTTGCTATGTGTTTACAGTACAAGTGATAGCTAAGGAGTGAGGCACAGTACAACATTCTCTGTGGCCAGGTAAGTTTATTACACCTGATGACCTGGACTCCCCACTGGTTCTTTTGACAACTACCAGATTCACTGGGTGGTCAGCTGCAATGTGTTTACTGCCTGTAGCAAAACACTGTACAGTAAATCAGGATAGTGTCTCCAGCTACAGCCATAGCAGGCCTTCTGAGTACAGTACAAGCAGATTTTGCTTCAGGGAACTTGGCTGTGGTCGGTTTCACAAAAAAAAAAAAAAAAAATACAAAAAATAAAGATTTTAGATGGTGCCCTTCATGTTATCAAATCATATTTTGACAACTGCCAGTCTAACTTATCATAATCAACTCCATAAAAACTATTACTGTATCAACATTTTTCTTTAAAAAATTATGGTACAGGTAATATACTGATAGCAAAGCAGCTTATCAAGTCACGCTGCCATTTTTTTATATCATTAACAAGAAACTGTGATCCTACACACATAAGAGGAACCGACTCTAATCCTGTACAGTACAAACCAAGAACTGATCCTGAAAATACCATTTTATAGTGATGTTAAGATAAGGAGACTAGAGGTTTTAACCATTAAATCAATGAATGGTAACCTTGACCATCTGACACTGATAACTGGCAGTAATGTAAACAATATGACTCCCGTCCACAACCTTGACTATCAGAAAAGGGACTGATAGGCAGAGGTTTACCACTTAAGGGTGACAGCTGAACAAGTCCTGGTGCCACAGCAACTTGCACAACACCTTTCTGTGTTTGTCATCAGCCATAGTGGTTTTCCAGCACTTGGCCTCGGGCCACACGAGGGAAGGAGGGTTCCGAGTCTCCCCGACTTATAGCCTGACGTCTGTCCAAGGTGACTTGTGCTTCTAAAGGCCAGCAAGATACAGGAAAGAGATGAACAAAATATAACTATGATACTGAACACCTGTACCTCACAGGACCCGTAGTAGGAAATTAACACTTTATAAACTCTCCAATACCTTGCCACATTCCTGCACAAGTTAAACACATGTACTGTATTCTCCATACCTCCTCAGTTAGACCTACCTCAAGCTGCTGTTCTAAGGTGGCAGTAAAATCGGTTTCATTAAGAAGAGTATTATCCACTATCCTATCACAAGCATGACAACCCTGATGATGAAAGCATTTCAATGCAATATACAACAAAACTCGGTAAAATTGCAGTTTCATTAGCAATTGCTTTTTGACCAGAAATCTAGGTTTTTCCTATGGTATTTTGTGTGATTCATTCGAATTTGACCTTCATTTCCCTTGGAAATGAATAATTTTTGAATTATCATCCTCCCATAGAACCTGACCTAACCAACTAAAGAAACCTACATGACATTACCTAACTTCCTAGCCAAGGGACAGACTCCCACCATATTAAACAGAAAGTACTTATTCTGATATCTGGTACCAACGAAAGCAGCTTTGTTGAAGCATAATGGTGTAATTTTATGTTTTTTTGTGGGAGTGAGTCCGCTCAGACCAAGTAGGTCGGATGTAAACAAACAGACGACATGCGGTGAGTGCAGATTTATATGAATTTCCTACGTGAATTTATAATCTGTTATTAACCATTGGCGGCGGTAGTGGTACAGGTATCAGAAAAAGTTGTTGCAATTGACGAGATATAGCTTCTAGTGAACCCAAAATTGCTATAACCCAATTGAGAGTGAAAATGCAATAATCCACAAAACTCACGAACAAGATCAATGTACACTACCATTATCACACTCCTGACATAAACACATTCTGTTCATCATACGCACAAGAAAAATATTACGGAAAACCTTAATTTCAAATCTGAAATACGTTTCAATATCCTATGGTAAAACACACGGTACTGATACCAAGACCACGAAAACAATAACCAATCTCAGACTACTGTAGAGTAACTTGTATATTTTCTGAGGACCCAATTAGTGAAAGTACCTTGGTTAAAATGTTACCGAGCATAGCTTCCTCTCTTGTGGATTAGATATACACACATTGTTATGGCACTTAGAGTACTGTACATGTGTAGCAGTTTAGTTAATCACACCAGATATTACAAAGTTAATTCCCTAAACAAATAAAATCCTCACTGTTCTCGTCAAGACCATCCACGTCCACCCAACAACCCCTTGACAGTGTCCAACAGTCCACAGCAAATATTATGCAAGTCCAATTCCCACAATAAGAACTCTGGTCAGTCCCCAACCAACATCCCCGCCCTACAGATCATATACTGTACTCAACCGGTTAATAGAAGACCACTGCAGAGTTAATCACATTGTGTGTGTGTGTTGAAGGGAACATAAGTCAGTCAGTCTCTGAGAAAACATTTAAGCACTGTACAGTACAATATATACGGTTTCAATCACACTGTTCAGACCTCCTAAACTTACAAGATGTGTAAGTGGATCAGCATTAAGGTTCCATAACCATTTTTCTGCTAACACTATAAACCCGCCCAGAAATATTCCAGTATAAATTTCACGACCAAGTTCAAACATACAACAAAATAAAGATGCCCGGTATATTCACCAACGATTCTGCTTAGTTACATAAGAAATAAAAGTCCATGGCAGAATGCAAATGATTCCAGTGGTTCAGTGAGAGATTTCCTTCCTCGAGTTTAACTATTTTAATTATATGGAAGAAGAGTACAGTACAGTACCTGGAGATATGAGATAAGTCTTTGAAGTTTCCCGCACCACATAAATATAATCCTGTAGTGACCAGGAGCCATGTGACTATTAAGACCCAGCATACAGGGTATTCCATTTATATCCAACTGTCGAGTATAACTAGGTGCCAACACAGATTAAAATTGCAAAACTCACTATCAATTACAGATCTGTTGTTGAAATTTTGAGAGCATTCAGAAGGGTGTTTCAACATAAGAGATACTATGTCATAGCACAATTCCCTCCTGTCAAAAAGTTTATGAAAAAGGTTGTGTTTGTCTACCCAAGCAAGTGAGATGTCAAACAGTGATAACATAAGAGATAATTGTTGCCGTAGCTGCACCAATTGGCCGACGCAGAAACTTGTTTATCGAAGTGCACATCTGGCAGCCAAAAATAATGCCTATGAGGTGTAAAATTTTGATGGGAATTAGTGACAGAGAAATATGATGATGATAAGGTTTACCTCGGGTCTATAAGCAACAGGGAGATGTCATGGCCCAAACTACTACACTGCTAAACAAACAAAGAAATGGCAGCTGCTAACCAACACTTCTTTTTTTCTTTTAGGTTTTCATAGTCTTTTAAAATGATTTAAATTTATTTGTTAAGGCCAAAGTAGGTGTCCCCCCCCCCTTCCCCCAAAACAGACCGAGCTTGGGACTGAAAAGGTTCGAAGATGTTGTACAGTAACTTATGAACAAATTAACATGCTACTTTATAACCTAATTAGCAGTCATTACTTTATAGACAAATTAAAAGATGTTATGTTACAAATTAACAAATGTTACTTGAAGGACACATTAGCAAAAAAATAAATATATAAATATAAATAAAATAAACAAATAATAATACTATAATAATAATAATAATAATATAAATAAATAAAATAATAATAACAATAATAGCACTCTGTCAATTTGTAGCTGCAGCGGTCACCAACTTTTAACAGAGATATGACATGCGATTTTGGTGTCCAACGCTTAATCTAATTACGTAATTAGTCGTGTGAAGTTTCATCAAGCTGTATAAATAATAAAAAAAAATTACGTTCCAATAAAGCTTTGAACCTCTGGCTGCCAGCTGCAACCCTCACCACCAACACCGGATCTGAAATCTGGCACAGCACTGTATCCTAAACAATCTCTTAACCCTGTAGGTGTCTCAGTGGTGCACATACCCTCACTGCAGTGGTCTAGGTTCAATCCCCAGCCCAGGACAGGTGTGAGAAGGGTGTTATCCAGCGTGATCCAACCTAATATGGCAGGTTCTATCCAGGTACAGTACTCTGCGGTTTCCTACTATACTACCACTGGACAATGAAGGTCTTAAAGTACAGTAACAAAGAACAGACTACCTGCCCTAACGTCTAGTAAGCTGATAGGTGGTGAAATGATAAAAAATAGACACCCCCATGCCATCAACCTAACATCCATTCAGCTGCAATAGATTCCCCTGATTACCGGTACAGCCTTTAATACCCTGTGACTGTATTTCCCCAACCCAGCATTTTATCCTAACTGGTGAATTAAGGCAAATATCTAGACCCTTGCACCATCAGAGAAGACCTGTATTTAACATCTACAGTACCTCATTTTTTCCAATGCAACAAAATCCTTTATTTTTTCTTCCCTCAATTAATGGACATACCTCACACAATAGTACAGTACACATTTCTCACATTCATTTTACATTTTAAAATTCCATCAATAAACAAACTGCATTTCTTGTCACATCACCAACTGCTTCTAAATTCTATAGCATCTCAAACTACATCTAATTTCCTGTAATCTTGCCAAATGTAATCCTATGACCCCTTCGTTACCCGGGGTCAATATATCACCTCTCTGCGCGCCTGAAATATCCCAAAATAGCAAGAAGCACGATAAGAGGCAGCTTCCCTTGCCCCCAGACAGCCTGACTTTCCCTACTCAATTGACAATAGCGTGACAGGTTACTCTACAGTGTTAAGGCACAGTACAGCTGAACCTATACAGTGAATAGCTCACCCAGGGACAAGTGAAAGACATGAATTACATTTTGACTCCTGCCGGTGCATGACCATGTTGGATGACAACAACAAAGCAATATAAGAAGTAACTAAGGATATCAAGACCTGCCTCATCTCCTACACATAACATGTTAATACATCTACAACAATCATATTCATTTAATATCAAACTCACTATCAAGCTTCACAAATGTTATGGGTAACTAAGATTTTAATTGTCCCCATTTTCATACAACATTACACAGGTATTTGTATTCAATATATGGATGAATATCAGAATACCTGTAATAAAGTTATTATTACCAATGAGAAGTAGCATCAGAAAACCCCATATAAAATCTAGTACTGCAGGGCTATATGGTATGTAACTTAAGAAACCACCATTACCATTACACTACAGTATTATAATTCAGCAGTAATATACCACAACTGTACAACCCTTTTCTTCTTCACATTTCTTAATTCTTTACCACATATAGTACCTTCTTTCAGTGTGTAACTATGTGGTTTATCATAAGCTCCCACCTACACACTGCTCCTGTAGACATAACATTCACCTTTCATTAATACTGTACTTGTTTCTACATTCTTAATCCAATCTATTGCTTCTTTAATATAATTTTCCCCCTAAAACACAAAAATTCTACCCAAATTCCCTGTCTATCTACCTTGAGCCAGGTATGCATTATCTCTCCAAAATTCCTCCCACCTGCTTTATCTGTGAAGCCAGTTACATAATCTCCTGATAGTGATGAAACCTGCCTTATGCTTCTAAAAAATCTCCTCTCTTCTACCAGCTTTTTGAGATGACGAAATTCCACATACAGGAGAACAATGAACCTGTAACTGGTTAAGAATATATATATATATAAATTTCAAGGACATAACCCAGGAATCATGAGAGTAATACAGTAATAGAAGTGAAACTGGTCTATGTAGTCATATGGATTCACCGACCCTTACAGCCAGAGGACGTATAGTACCTTGTACATCCTGGAACACCAAGCAGTGCACCCGAGAATGTACCTAGCATGTCCTTGAGAAATGCTGCTCTGATATTCCACTATTAATATTGCCACTAACATGTCTTGTGTGTGTTGGAGTGAGTATTGAGGTATGGTGGGTAACCATGATGGTGGTGGTATGAAGGATGATTATTGTTGTGGTGAGGAAAATGAGTATTGAAGTGATGTGGGGGCTATGATGGTGGTGTGTGTGAGTGACTGTTGCTAAACGTAGTGGTAATAAGGAGTTTATAAGTGTGTCAGTGACCGAACTTTCCCGCACCAAGAAGTGGAGGGAAATATTTTCATGAATATGGGAAACCTAAGGCAACTCTGTACAACTTCTCTAATTTCATTCCACAAACAATTATTTTTGAAAAGTTACCAAGAAATATCTTAAAATGTTCATATATCAGTGTTTTATCCCATTATAGTCATAAGCATCGAAAACAATGTATTGTATTTGTTGTATATACTCATAGAAAAATAAGAACTAAAAGAGGAACGATACAGAGGTACA
Source organism: Homarus americanus (assembly GCF_018991925.1). NCBI lineage: Eukaryota > Metazoa > Arthropoda > Malacostraca > Decapoda > Nephropidae > Homarus > Homarus americanus. The sequence goes on from NW_024733231.1 coordinate 5,382,741, forward strand.
ACAGTAAACTCAATAGTGCAACATAACAAAGAAATTAAATATCGTAAGCTAAGTACAGGTAAAACATGGCCCTTCTGATAGGGGGTTTAAGCCATATCGGCCACTAGAAAGAAAAAGGTTAAGCACTGCATTTAATACCTGGTACAATACTGTACAGTACAGTATGTATATGGAACCACCATGGCCTTTCTACATACAGGGAAACAGTCTCTTTGTTCTGTATTCACCCGCAGGAAGTTGACAGCAAATTACCTCTATCCTTAGATACATTACTTGTCTTTGTTGACTGTTGTTGAGCACTTCATGTTGAAATATACCACAGTATTTGTTGTGCTGTGATGTACTGTACTGTATTCCAACATGTAGTGCCTCAATGGAACTTGTCTATTTTTATACTATACAGTACAGTACAGTAGTACAGAATATGTATCATTAAAGGAAACAATTCATGGTTACACCCAATAGCTAATACACTTACAGCCTAGAAAGTCCAGTTATTCTATTCATTAAAAGTCCCAACAAGGAAGCTACCACACATTTACAGTACTGGTACCTTCCCAACACAGTACTGTACTGTACTGTAGTTCACAAGCCAGACACACGACTGTACATTACCTTTTTAAGTTTTGATTTAGTTGGTGCCAATCAGACTTTAGTAAAATTTGCTTTGCCTTGCCTTTCGATTATAGTATATCTTTCAAACTTAGATCATTCCTTCACATCAATAAAAACACAAGCACAACTGCAGCAGTTTTCCGACAGACACCGTGAAGAGAATGCAGAAGGATCTCAAAAGTGAACAAAACCTAGGCATTATTATATAACAGATAGGTAGCTACCAAACAGGGAGGTACTACTGCCTGGGGAGATATTGGAAGCATAACATGTTGTCTAATGGTAGACCCTGCTGCCATATGTGACCAAGTTCCAGGTTGATGATCTGACTTCTGCCTCATTTACACACAATTGCAGGTCTCAATTGATTCACTTACTTGTCAACACAACATACATATGGCGTTTCTCACTCGATTTTTTTTTTAATTTTTGTATTTCTTTATTATTATTATTATTATTATCATTATTATTTTATTTTATTTTTACTACTGTATAAATTTTATTTACTATGAATAATTATTACACACCCCCCCCGATGTGGGTCAGTGATCTGTGCCTGGGTGGGCTACGTTGTTTTTTTGAAGATAAGAGTATAGTATACTGTACTGTACAGGGCAGCTCCATCATATAATTTTTTCACTCATAAAATACAAAAAACCTAACCTAAATTACAGTACAGCAAGTCCTCGCTTAATGTCATCCCGCTTAACGTTGTTTCGGTACTATGTCGCTGAACTTTAGAGACCAAAAATTTGTTTAACGTCCCGGTGATCAAATTCTACGTCGTTTTGCATTGTCATGGACTAATTTCTATGGCACATCACCCGCTCTTGTCTGGCCGCGCTACGCTCTCTCGGCTTGGTGCGCTGCCCTCACTCGTGGAATGTCACAGAGTCCCCAAGCGACGCCAAGCCAGTCTGTTATGACTTCACATCATTCATATGTGCTTAAGTGCTTTTGCTCCAAAATTGTACTCTAACCATTCAAAATGACTTCCAAGTGCCCATCAAGTGCTACTGATGCTAGTGTAGAGAAGAGGCAAAGTAAGACCATTACCCTTGCTACGATAGTGGATGTAATAACCCGATTTGAAAAAGATAAACGTGCTGCGGACATAGCCGCTGTGCTTGGTCTAACCCCCACAACGGTGCATACTATCCGGACCAACGCTGACAAGATTATGGTTAGTGCTGGAAGCAGCTCGTCTCTGAGTACTACTAAGACAACTCGTACTGGAAACACTGAGATACAGAAGGTGGAAAAGATGCTGGCAATGTGGATGGAGAACCTAACCTAAATAAAATACAAGACAACTAAAATTTTAGGTTAGATGTAAATAATTGAATATTATCTGTACAGTATTATGTAACTCCTAATAAATGTACACCTTTTATTTTCTTTGAGGAAGAAAGTTTTAATTTTGTATGAAGAAATTTCCTCATCTCAGTACTAGAGCACGCAAGTCAAGTACTATTACCAATCTGAGCCGTTTGCTCAAAATCATTACCAAAGTTTATCCATTTCTGCTAAATAATACTTCAGCAATGGTTTGTTTTCATCAGAGTATACATAAGCATGCAGAGGCTATGAACTACAGCCACACTGAAGGCGAGCCACTCAGTATTATGTTAACTCGCCACTTCCCCAAAGAGAAATTAGATTTCCGGAATTAACCAGAATATAACCACTATTTCACAGCTTGTGTTTGCCTACACCCTTTTTGTTGGTTCCCTACAATGCATCTCTCCCCAATATGACAAGGGTTCAAATCCTACTGAACCCAGACACACAGAGAAGGGTGTTATCCAGTGTGACCCCCCAAACATCACAAGTTTCCTGGACTCTGGTTTCCTTCTGTACTAACACTGGATAGACTGCCCGGCCGAACGGCTTGTATGCTGATGACTGATGAAAATGATAAAATACAAAAAAATATTTGCCATGGGACTGAAGAGAAGTTTTACCATGTAAATGTTTTAAAGCCAATTATTGTATACAGTATTAATTTCCCCATCACAATCATCTCCACAAAAAGAGTAAACAAATAATGGATGACAAACTGTGATGGAAATAACCTTATTAACTTGTACAATACCCGCCGTAAAAGTAGGATTTTGGATGACACTGTTTATAGAACAGTTTTCGCTTCAGTATACAGTAATATGTTGTTAATGCAGGAGGAGATGGAGCACAGGAATATAAGTTTTATTCAAATTAAGAATGGGCAACCAGACCATGGCCTCCGCTCCCTTAGTAGTGACAAAAGCCATCACTAAACTTAACCTAAACAGCAATTTGTTCCAGCTAAAATTAATACATAATTCAACGGAAGATTTTGTCAATTCACCAAAGGACAAAGGCATGGAGGAAATGGCCTACTTACCGTTTCCTAAGTTATTTCACAACACATCCATTCAAATATCAAATGTCCTAACAAAAAACCCTATGAAAATGTTAGTTTAGTGATGTCCATGTTGTAAAGATTTACCAAATAAAAATATTCATCCAAACCCTTTGTCAAGTTTTGGCCATAAATTATATTTAACAGAACCAACTTCCCCTCTGAGTCTCTACCTTTTCCCCTTAACCACAAAACACCTTCGGAAAACCTCAAAAACATATAAATATCCCCACAGTTTCAAGCCACACCTTCACAAGCCAGACTGTACCTAATGGCAAGTTCCTGACACCACAAAGCAAATTACACAAACCTTCAACCATTTATCGAGCACCTATCCATATATCAATGAATTTTGGTATTCTTACGTATTATCACAATCACTGGGTATTTTTCCAGGTCGGTAAGGGTTATTTTCATTCATTGTACGTAAAAACACTTAACCATTCATTCAGTCCATCATACGCACGACTCCTGAGTTTTGAGTCAGCCTCTTAATACACCTTTCCTTCATACATACACCCGTTACTAAAAATCAGTGCATTTATTCTCAATTTAACCTACAATGGTAATGAACAAAATTTGGACTATGTACGCAATATTGCTCTACTGGTTGCAACATTTTGACTCGTCCTACTTAATGTATAAACTGTCCCCTCGATTCCCTTAAAATAGAGACGTAATTCAAGAGGAAGGATCATAACACTCACCATCTTTACTGTTCTCCGACTCGTCGTCTGTGAAGTAGTATATATCTGGAAGACGAGAAGTCTGTCAGTTTGGGTATTTTCTTGTATTTGCAAATGTAAACACAAGAACATCACTCGCCACTCACCCGCCATGTTGAAGTAAACATGGGCCACTGAAAGACCTGCGCTGATTGGCTGAGTGACGTCACATTTCTCCCCTGTTCCAGTAATCGTCTACTAAAACACACAAACATAAATCTAACCTCTTTCTAAACTTATTGCTCTACAGTCCTACATCTAAATATTCTACTACATAAGATAATCAGCAACTCATATCGTTAAATAGGTGTGCGTAATTGATATAGAAGACTGGAAAGTGGAGAACAATTGTTACCCACAGTTCAGTATAAAGATGCGATAACTATGACGTGATAGGAATTCCCATGTAATGAATGTCCTTTAGCTGAATATCGATAGAAGATTGGACCATTATTTAACCGCCTTCTATTCAAATTGATGACTGTAGCTTTATTAAGATACCAATTAATATCACAACTAAAATAATCTTTCTGGACATAATGAATTCATAAAAAAATGTCTGAAACTTCAGTTGTAGGAAGAGAGTGAGGTAGTTTTCAAGGATACCAAGTTTCTTTTGTGATTTCTGCACGAAGGAGACGAAGGTTACTACTCTAGTTATACACATGAAAAAATACATATATAATAAAAAAAAATCCAATAATTCATCTGCGATTGTTTTGTTTTTTCGAAAGAAACAAATCCTACGAATCAGCTGTAATTTGTTTCATCATATTGTCAAATTTAGTATGTTTGTGATATTTATATTACACACATACAGTACATAGATCAACGCCCACAAATACTGGACGTAAATTACAACTATCCAACGTCGTCATTCATCAGCAGTCGCCACCAGACACGCTAACGTCGTCCTATTTCTCGATACTCGTCTTGTCAGTAACAGCTGCGACACGGGCTGGCTCGGAGGCCACGCTTGTGTTACTGTACATTACAACCTTAAAAACACTGACGTTGACTTAATGGTAGTCTCGTGTGGACTACAGAGATCACTTTTTGTTGTGCGAGAGGAAAGCTATATCCGAAATCTTTTTATGGTGAAGATTATTCGTATACAAGTTACCTAACTTGACGTGAAGGGATTACTAGCCTACTCTTACCTTTATCCTCTTCGCCACTGATCGGCTAGTTTACACATCAAGTATACAGTAAAAGTTGATTTTTTTTGTCACTACCGGAGATACCAGAAAAAAATCATTAATTCTCTAATACACCAATGATGAGTTTTTGGAGGGATGAAGTCCAGTGGTGCCCAAAGTGTGAACTTGAAGCAGAAGTCTCGGGAATTAGTTTTCGACTTCTGGCTAAAGGCATGAATATATCAGAGTAATATTGTAGGAAAATATGAAAAGTATTGATTATAATAGAGGACTCAAAGGCGACAGTTGTGTGGGTGAGTCTTGTCCATTACCTGGCCTCTTAGTCAATTGTCAAGTTATTTCAATTCATAACTTTAATCTTCTCGTGAAATAAGCTGGGATGTGTAATCTTCAGGTGAAATAAGCTGAGATGTTTAATCTTCAGTTAATCCAAAAAAACATAATGGACCGAAACCCTTAAAGACAGAAACTGAAACTAACAAATAGACTGAAAAATGCCATCAGTGTTAGCCTATATGTTAAAATACTGTTACATTAACGTATACAATGCCTTCATAATGTAGTAATATTTGTGACTAAACCAAACACTTCAAATACTCGGTACAAATATTCCTATGCAGAGTTGTTATGTTAATGAATGTTCTCAACTATTCTGAATGCTGACCTAAATATACAAATATTCCCAAGTCACAGCAGACATAATTGGCTCACAAGAACGTCACGGAGATGAGCTAAGAGCGTTGACTTGCGCATAAAAACATGTCGCGGATGTACCAGAGTTCCCGCCACCTGATTATACCAAGATCACCACTTTGTGCTCTACTCCCCGACGCTGTGTGTGTGTGTGTGTGTGGACCCAGGGTGTACATCACGCCGTCAACCACTCACATTATTCACCAACACCTTTCATCCGCATACACGTATAAATTCCCTATAATCATCAACTTGAATGATACATAATGTGTAACTCCACACTGAAGCCTTATACAACCCAATAGTTTAACTTGAATTAAAAATGTACCTAAATTTAAAACATCGGGCTACTTACAGTATATGGCTACCCGCCCCCCACAATCCTTCACACTTCGGGAAATTATCGGTAACTCATTTCACGATGTTTCCTTTCTATCAACAATTCATACACACTGTAATTAGTTATAATTCAATATTTCTAAGTTGAGAGAACAAATGCACCAGATAAACTCTATTTTGTTGTCTCGTAACTATTCTCGGTGTGCACCTGTATTTATATTCCCCTCACACGATAATTAACCAGGGAATTTCACGTGCTCGGCCACAGAAACAGGTGTACCTTGTGAGAGGATCACCTGAAGATTACCCCTCCCGTGTTATTTCCCATGATCAACTACACCCCCAAGTAGCTTTGGTATTTGCAGGTGATCCAAATTTCTTAACTAATGACCTTATAAAATAGGTGAAGTTTATCTATGTCAGGAGTGCTGTAAAATTACTCGGAGGTGTTGATCTTCACCAGCACTACTCGTCATGGCTTCGTGACTAGAATCCATTTCCCTTGTAACCTTCAACATCGCGAACTATCTCATGTTTTCAGCAAGACCTTACGCCGATGACTGCTGGTTTAGCCACTGCCATATGAAGGCCAGGGAGAGAGAGAGAGTAGAACATGACAAAGGGGACTGCATAAATATTATCTCTATTATTTCCCAAGCTTATTTCACTTGATTTAACACCCTAACACTACCCACAGGTTAGGTTTCGAGTAAATTAATGTATCTTAGCGTTAGGGTGAAATAAGCCGGGGGACTATCCAAGTGATTCAACAGCGGCTAAAATACAGACTGCGTAATACAATACCATGAGTACAATGCTGCCAGGAACAACTTACATTTTAATAGCGCGAGATTAAAAATATTATAGTGCAAATGATATTAATTTCATCGTGGTTTTACGTAAGTCTTTCACTTGGACTTGGTTATCAGGCCAAGTTTTCAATCTTTACTTTTTGTTGATAACTAACCTAGCTAGGCTAACTTAGTCCATGCTAATAATTTGGTTGGGTTAGGTGAGTTAGGTTAGGTTTTTTATACTTTTATTTTACGTTATTCCTTACTGTCTCAATATACGTCACCTTCAGCTTAATTGTTACATGTTAACGACACAAGCGGCTAACAAGTCGACCGTGTGACAAGTGGCAAAGAGGATCAAGTACTGTACGATTTCTACCAAGCATTATCTAATCCCTTTCCTTTCACTTCCCCAGACCAACTCCATTATGCTGATTAAAATTAACTGAGATCTATTAGTATCATCAATAGTCACCAACTCTCACCTAAAATTGATCAAATGTGCAAGATTTCTACGTCAATCCAAGTTCCCACATGCCAGCGTGTGATGGTGAAGCCCATGTGACTCAGCTAGTTGTATGTTATAGTAACTCTTCCACTGTGAACAAGTTTAAGGCAAAACGAGATTAACTCTGGTACTGTCAAAATCACGCCCATCATCACACGATAACACAACTACCTGTCAAATATTAGAGAATATATATTTTTCCGTAGTTTAATAATCAGAATAAACTGTAATCACAAGCAATGCCACGCCACATAAGAATTTACACCAGTTTAAAATTTGGATGTTGAGTGAGCATTAAGTAGTTTCATTACACTGCCCACTTTGTTTACCAGTTTGGATTCCCCTCTGGTGTCTTTGCCGCTTGTCAACACGTCAGCCAAGTTCTGATAGGTCTAATTATACAAGTGAACATGGCCACCTGGCTACTGGCCATGTACGAGACGGATCCCGCCTAAACTCCTGAATGTCTCGGAGGTAGGGAATGTGAAGATAAAAATAATCAGAAAACGAATTACCGAACTTACATGTGGACATTTGATGCCCCATCCATACGGTAACTCGACTATTCTCCAGTTTCTTTGTTTGACCACCAATTCGTCAGAGTTTTCCTACTGTTCACATTCAGTCTGGTCGATGGAGTGATGTATCCACCACGTCTTGTCAGAGCATGCGAAGTTCTTGCACCTTACTTTCCCCTCCTGCCTGCTCAACTACTGTCTTGTGTTTACATACATCACACCTTTTGCTTCTTTCAATGTCACTGTGCTATTGCCACACTCAATAATGGTACAGATCCTTATTTCATGCTAAATATTGTGAATATTACTCAAAACTATGAAACAAAGTTAGCAAATACACAAGTATAACTGTATCCTTGAATATTTTGTTTATCCTGCGGTCGGCCAAGGCGGGAGACGGCGAATGGCGCCTGCGCGTTCGAGGTTGTGAAATACAGTATTATGTATTACAAGATTGGGATATTTTGCGAACTCCAAGAGATTCATATTTCGCAACTAGTAAAATTGCTAATTATTGTAACCAAATGCAACGAATTAACCTTGTAACACCTAATGCTATAATAACCTGACAAATGGCAGCTAAGATTGGCAAAGATCCTTGTGATTTCGGTTCTGTAAACACATTTTTGAACTATCATTGAACAAGAAACTATATCAGCTGCTCATGACATGATTTAACTAAAGGTTTCTGTATAAACTCTGCAATATTATTTTCGTTCACATAGCGTATTACATAATTAAATGGGGATTAAGTTTACTTCATGTCATTATATTACGTATGAATGCATAAAATCAGCAACAGTCGTGTAGTTGATAGCGGTCTACACTTTGACTAGTTTCCTGTTAATGTGGAGTACTGTACCTCAAAGGCTCGGTTCTTGCTCCTACCCTTTTTAACCCTTCTTTTCGGCAGCTCTGACTACTGATTTATTCCACCGTTATTGCTTTGTGAATGGTCTAGACCTCCAAGTGCTACATCCAGCCTAATGATCGTATTATCACCTAATTAGTACAGTAATTTAGGTGCAACTATAGGGTGCCGTCTACAAAAATATTTTTAATCTAACCTAACCCAACCTGACCTAATTTAAACTAACCTACCGCTGCACCACCAACACCCCTTACATAGTAGTACACTAGTACATACTGGATGATACTACTATCTTTTACCTTGTCTAGTACAGTTTTGCTACTATTTTACAAAGCCCAATACAGTATTATTACACTGAATAACATACTAAGACATAAACTTTCATTCTACTTGCACTAATTACTACTATACCGAACCTAGTAATCCACTGAACACATACTGCTGTTACCATGCTGAACTTATTACTACTGCTACAGCTACACCTAGCCTACTCCTGTTACAGCCACATTACACCTACTGCTACCCTTACATTTTGCCTTGTTCTTCTACTAACACGACTATACTGGTGGTGGATTTAAGGCAGTACCATGGGAGTGTGGAGAAAGTCATACTACACTTAGAACAATTTCAAAATCTCCCATTATTCAATAGTGTTCAATCTCCTGCATTTATGGTACAGTGGCAGACTTATTTTGTGAGATTGGTAACTGTGATATGCTTATCTAGCATCATCAGTCTGGTCAATATTGCAAGGTTCCTTATGGCCCATCATGTATACTGTATATGGTTGTTCACCATTTCTTTACAGTACTGTTATCCCTCAAGCAGAATGACAAGGGATAAAATAAAGAACAGAATTTTCTAAATTCTCCATAACATACATTATACTTTATTTACATAGTCAGAAGACTACTTATGTAACAAAACAATATCATGAAATACTTCTTATTATTTAATCAAGATACCTTTTTTAGCTTCACACAAACCTTCTCCTGCAGTGATACAGGCTGGCCAGTCTCCCAATTCTTAGCATTACGCAGCAACTGGGTTACCCTTCACCTTTAGCAAAATCATTACACCAAAGGGATGTTCCGCAATTGAAAAGTAAACACAATAGTGGATTTATTTATTGGAGTGCACAAGAAGGAATCTATATTTTGGTTGGGTTTGACCAAAGTAACACTGTTTATAACAAAAGTTATGACAGTGATGGTCATTCTTCAGTCAATGAAGTATGTCACACGCTAAAGGCAACAGTAAACGCTCCAGCCGTCAGTTATTTTATAAAAGTGTTGTAAGTATGGAAATGGACAATCTTTTTCCTGCTGCAAAAAACTACAGGTACTGTATTATAATTTTCCATGTAATGTACTGTAACTAAACTAATCATTTTCCCATGTGCAGTAACTACATACTGAAATTATAATTTTTCTCACTTGACAATGCATGAAATTGATCATCAATGAGGTGTATTCACTTGATTTTTATACTCTTAATTGTGTGGGACCTGATGCTTGCCACCTCACCTCCGTACCGCTGTATCTCTTTCCGCACCTCACGCACCTGTAGGGGAGATAAACCAAGATCACTCAATCTATCCACTTGTTTTATAAAAGATCCTAAATGTAGACTAGCTAAGCATTCTCCCATTCGTGCCTATTACTGACTGAGCCTTATACAGAGCCACTAATTGTTCACATTTTTACTCCCATTCATTTCAAAATCCCGACTTCCAGATGCATTTTTTGGCCAGACCTGTTAAATTAAATGTTAGCTGCACACACAACTGAGTAACCTTAAAAATATTAAATCCCCTTAACTGATACCTATTTGAACACCACAGCCATTATACCAGCTAAATTATGACACTTATCTCTGACTTCCATTTCAGACAGTCAGCACTTCTAGTAAAAATAAAAGTACAAGTTCATAAATATTGCTCACCTGTCCTGTTCTTTTCTTGAGTTTATTCTTATACTTATTCCTGTATTTGACTCTTGGGTTCCTCTGTTCCTTCTTACGTGATGGCAGCAGCCCCTTGTTCTTAGCGATCTGGTAGGTAATGGCACGTCTTCCGTCCGGGTCCAGCGTATCCTTCTCCTCTACTGCAGGTGACTCTACAGGTAGAAATAAAGCCATTAAGGTGATTTACCACTTGAAAAGAAAGGCACAGAGATGGTAAAATTATGTATGGATACTTGCGTGTATGTATAGTATGTATGTTGTACTGTATGCATGTATGTACAGTATGTATATGTGCCTGTATGTACAGACACTCCCTGGGTTAAAGAAGACTCGAATTATGGATCTCCGAGTTTACGGAGACTCTCCCATAAATCCTGTTTAAAATGAGCGCCAAGTAATTTCCTGGCCAAGTGGGGATATTTTCAACCCTACCCCACCTGTGAGCTGTACATTATGCTATGTGTTTTTTTTAACTCTTAATTTGGGGAATATTCTGTTTAGTGTATGTACTTAATTTAAGTTTTCTATTTAGTTATGTACACACTCAATCTTACATTCAAAAAGTGGAAAAATAAATAATAGTAACATTAAAGGAAATACTGGTATGGTAATTGTCATAAGGTATAAAATATTCTCAACTTGTAACTTTGGGTAGATATAATGAACGTTTTTTTTTTACACACAATCCAACACACAGTAAGTGCAATCCTCGACACCAGCTCCTACTACCACCTGAGATCCCTAGCCCGAGAACTGCTGTTCGACACCACAACCGCATCCAGCCCATACGTGCACGAACTGATCGCTATAAAACCAGTCCAGTCCCAACCATTGTAAAAATTATCAATAACTTGTAATAAACCAGTGTATTCACTCCCAGTAAATACTACTTCTTGCACTGTCACTATGTTGAAATGCCCTGTAGTTTGAGCTTTTCCCCATCTAGTTATTATATATCTTATTTATATCACTTATGTTATTTGTATATTATTTGTAATTCGAAACCCATTCCCCATTTATGTAACTGTATATTTTCAGCCTTCTGGCTGCCAAGCTCTTTCAATAAACCGTTAATTATTATTATTATTATAATAAAAACTGTCCATGGCAGAGCATCATCACTAGGGATGCTATTAAGGAGAGCACCAGGGGCGACTGTGGCACAGTTTGAACACTAACTTGTATCATTTTGCTCTCTTTATGCTTTCATTAATGCTATTTATACGTATACTGTACTTTAGTTATTGATGTTTATATGCCTACAAAATTTTAAGTTTTAATGTTACAGTGTACAGTTAAAGATACTTTTGGGGGTGAATCTAGTGATCTCAATAGAGTCTTCACCGCCAGTTACAGAGGGTTTACTGTACATTTTAGGCCCAATGCTCCAAATTCTGGAAAAACAAAAAACAACTCCGGAACCTCCAGGTCCCAAGCCTACGAAATAAATTGTCTCATACCTGTATAGTAATTGTATACAGCTGTATATATTAAGTGTACTTAGTGTATTCAATGATTACCTTATGGAAGAGCCACTTCAAGCTTACAGGTAGACTCTAGGAGCGGAACCCATCCATAACCCGGGGAATGTCTGTACGGTATTTATGTTGTTTATTATGTATACGAGAATACAGTTCTATCTAAGACAGCAAGATACACCCATAACCCTTTCACTGGTAATCTGTGGAAGACACAATATCTTACTGAAATTACTGTACAGTACGCCCAATAATTCGCGGATTTTTATTTTGCGGATGACACCCTGGATGTACCCAAGAATGTCTGTGGGTAGTTTTAAAGTTGCCGGCATTTTTGCGGCCGGGACAGGGAGCCATTCGTTCTAGAGACAGTAATTTCCTTTTTCTGTATTGTATATATGTGTGTGTGTGTGTTAACACTACACACAAATAAATAATAATGGGAAAATCCTTTCACAAATAATCAGAAAAAATGCTGAGTCTACTCTCAAGCTACTCCGTGCTTTATTAATAAGAAAGCACTGAGTGGATTTGAGGGTAGACTCAACATTTTTAATATACATTAGTTTCTGATTATTTGTGGTAAGCAAATGTTATTTGCAGATTTGGCGATTTGTGGCCATTTTGAGATCCTAACCCCTGTGAATCTGAATGGCATGCTGTACTGTATTTGCCTCCACGGGAGGTATCATTGACTTACTTTATAACATTATCAGCTACACAAAATAAGTTACTACTGCTGACGTGGTAATTCAGCATCTGATGAATGTCTCTTGGTTAGCTAGACCAAGTTGGAAATAACATAACAGACTATAAAAAGTGATTGTTTACCATTAACTCCTTGCTCTTCATCACTGCTTGCTTCTGCCACCTGAGTTTGTTCCTTCTTCTTCAACTGAGGAACAACATCGTCTTTATCTGACAATTGGGAGTCGTTCAGTAAGTCGGAGAGCTTTCTTTTCTTCTCTAATTTCATCTTGCTCTTATTGCTCAGTAACTGTAACGTTTTCTGCTTCCTGAAAAATAGTAAAAGTTAATGTTAAATGTATGGTAGAGGAAGGAAGTCACAGTAGCCTTAACCACGCCATCATGAATAAAGCTTTTTTTTACACACAAATCATCATCATTGTATTTATTTTACAAACATCAGAATAGCCTAAACTTAGCTTTACAATTACAGTACGACACAGACATTAAAGACCCTGACCTTGGTTTCCCCTTTACTTTAGCTGGTGAGGCATTTAATTTAGCCGTTCTGTCAGCGATGATAGATGGAATCAACTCTTTCAACTGGTTTCTCAGCTGGTCATCACAGGGGCCAAGTTCCTAGAGGTGAGAGTAAATGGTGTTAATTTATGCCAATGACAAATAATGGAGTGGCCAATATTTCCCCATAAAGTTTAACCCTTTACCAACAGCTACGGATTTCTTACATGGAGCACAATGAACATGGTATGTCCACTGATGATGGCCGCTGTTTAAATGGTTAATAGGCAATTTTGGTCAACATACATTAAATTAAGGTTCATTACCTCAAGTCACCTGACCTAAACTGGTAAGCTTATGTATAAAGCTATATGATGGAAAGAAACAGCATTATGTTGCTGCACAAATGTAATACAATCCATAATAACGTCTGTACTTCAAATTTTGCCAATAATGATGAGACTTCAGCCAGAAGCCATGATTAATCTGGCTCTGGTGGAGAGTTAAAAATCAATGAAAAACATTTGTTTGAAGCATAAACAAATGGAGCTTTCATTCCTCTCCTCAGCTGGCTGGACTGGGAGCTTTAATCAGCACTGCACCCACTAAGTCACCACACTCCTTCACCAAGAGGAAAATTCCTCAACAATTTGTTAAGAATCTGCCCAATGAAACTAAACATATAAACAGTAGACAATTAACAGAGGTAACAGACACATTATGGCACCAAATGACCACAGACTTCTGGACTTGTAACATAAATTGAAATAAATCCCAAACTATTCAACTCAAGCAAAAGTGAACCACGACAAACCCACGTTACCAAACATTACATTATTCTTGAAGCATTTACCTGCAGCAGTTGGCGGTACTGGGCTAGTCGACTCAACACTGGATGATTGCCCATAGGCTCTTGGCTGCACTTAGTAACCATGTATACGCTCAGTACACACACATAGCTGAAAACCAGAAAACATAATAAAAAATGTCAAATTGTACTAAAATACAAAATATAATAAATAATGTAAAATCATCTGAAAAGGAGTAAGGCAGTACAGTATAGCATAAGATTCTCTAAACTACACTCCACAGAGATGTCAACTCTATGTGGGTGTTGCCGTCTTCCCATAAACAAAATATTTCAGTACATTACAATGCAAGAACATAGTTGTAGGGGAATATAGCGGCAAAAATCTATTTGCGAAGGAAAAAGGCGGGATAATTTAGTTGCTTGGTGGAATAATGTACTGTAGAGGTGTATGAATTGTGTAACAGATGAATAGAATGAATACCATTAATTAATCTGAAAAGGTGGTGTTTGTTTTAATATTAATGTTATAGAGTATACAGTACGTGTTGCCTAAATAAGTAGTCATACCCTGTACAAGAATCATATAATCAACAGAACAATCCTTATCTCCTATAAAAGACTCAACCAAAATCATTCAAATAATTCTGGCTTTAAAATTTATACATACAAATCTTTCCTTGTGATGAAGCAGAGTGGCCAACCAGTTTCTGATCTGGTTCTTAGCATGCAGCTGCTTGTGTGTTGTCCAGTCCCTTGACAGAATGTTAGTCCATCCAAGGGTTGTTTCATCATTATTCAGCAGATAATGGTGTACCCTACCCTACCTGACCACCAAAACAAATGCACCCAACACACTGTCATGTAACCTCCATTAGTTCAAATCTTCCTGTTATAAATGTCTACAGTCTTTGACAAGGAGATGTCTGTGCATAGATTAGACATTAATACTGTCTGATCTCTCCCAACACTTTAGAAAAATCCTCCACTCCATTTTGGAATTGAAACAGTAACCACTAATTGGGTTACGAAGGTACTGGTCTTAGCAGTACCAGGACATTACAATATGACACTCTAATTTCAATAACTTACTTGAGGAGAAGTCTGTATCTAGTTGTGATGTACTGACAGACGGAAAGAGAGGAAATCTTCCCTGTCTCCACACCTTCCACCAGTGGAACCAAAAAAGAGTTCAGTTCCTCACATTTTTCTGAAAATTGAGACTTACAAATAAATACTGTACTGTTACTGCACAAGTATTTAATATCTAAGCTACTGAATATATGAGTAAATTTAAAAACCTAAAAACTACTTGAAATTTACAGGTAATAACATAACTTCTGGGCTCTACAGTGAGACAGCCTAACATTTTTAATAGTATGGTATTTTTACTCCCTTGAAAACTGCTAGAGCATCATATGAAGCATTGTTAGATGACATAAACACTCTAAATGAAGTCAAAGATATTACCTACTACTGTATTTTCCTGATAAAAATTGTAAGAGCTTTATAATTATTAATGGGTTCAAATTTCTCCAAGTAAAATATATCCCTACCTTTTAGATCATCAAGGAGGGGAATTAATTCTGGTGATTCCCTCCGAAGCAACTGTAGCTTTTTAGCTCGAGACAATCTTGACAGGTCCACCTCCACCATAGACTTTGAGGCTTCGTCTTCAGGCACTCCACTAACTTCCTCCTGAAGATGTAGATGAACTAAGTTTCCATAGAAGTCTCTCTCTTTCTACACAGTTTCATGATATATTACTTAAATTTCCTTCCTCATCCTGACTCATCTAAAAAATATAATCTACAAGAACCATTTGACTTTTTCAATAAACAGAAAGTATAAAATAGACTTAACAATGAGGGAGTAGCATACAGAGAGGTGAGGATATATAAGATCAACCATTGTGGTAAGGGGGAAGAAGGAACACGAGCACACACGTCATCGGTGACCCACACATTAATACTGTACTAAACAGCAATAAACTAAATGTGTTCCACGATGTATACAACATACATTCTTGGATCAGCAGATAAAGAATATATTTTTTCACGAGTAATAGTAAACACAGGAACGTCTCGATAAAAACCAAAAGCCACGGTGGATCTATGATTTATGTAGAGGTGCGATGGGACGGGGCAAGGTGGGCTTATAGGGTGGGAGTGGATCTGAAGGAAAAATAAATAAAAAATTAAAAAATTCTCCCTTGCACCCTGAGCAGTCAATGGAAGACCCTTCAACCCCCACTAGTGGCTATAAGGCTCCCCTAATTCCTGTTATTAAGAGCCCTACACATACACCACACTCCATACCTGGGGGATAAGGTCATCAGGCACGAGGTCTTGAAGCTCTGCCGCCATACGTTCCTGGAGTTTCCTTGCCGTCTCTTCCTCCAGTTTGGCCAGTTCTTCATCTTCAGTGTGTAGTTTCTCTGATCGAAAGAAGACTTCATTACCAAACTTTTCATTCTTTAAATATACCAAGTTGACCAACACGGTGCAGTTCAGTATATCCATAACTTTATATAAATGCACAGTTCCAAACCATTACTTTCTGCATAATTATAAGATTATGTCCTGTTTCTGCTAACTATGTTATTTTCATCATTTAGTTTTTGTAAATAATGTATAAATAAATTATTACAAATTAATGACTGTGAAGTGATTATTTTTGTTTTAAGGAGCATCCCATGGCTTTGTTGGCTGTCCTTGGTCAAAATGATGGACTGTTTACCACTATTTGTATGCCCACAATGTCAAGGTATATGGAATTGACTACCTGCACAGTCTATGTACACTATACCTGTACAGTCTATGTACACTATACCAGTACAGTCGAAGAGCTATGCAGTACAAGCTGAATCAAAATTGTAAACTTGTATGACAATTTTACTTAATAAATAACGATCTATCTATCTTATCCTATGTGGAAAAACAGTACACAATGAAAGTAAAACGACCACTAATGATGGCAGCTGTCCTTCCACCTTACTTCAACTGCTGATGGCTGCCATTTAAGGGTTAAGTAACAGTGCTTCTTTAAATGCTCTTACTGTCATAATTAGATATACGTACATACATAAAACACTCAAAATAAACCTGAGGGTAGGAGCTAAGACACTCCTTTTATGGCTTAGGTTGTCTATGTGGGTTTTTGAAAGCTTAACTCCTGACCACGACTCATACCTGACCATTAACAGAACAACCAGTAATGGATAGTTTAAGAGGCTTCTGTGGTGAATGGATGAAGAGCACTGGAGCAAATGTGTTAATCATATGAATAACGTACAGGTATTCGCCCATTAAATACCTTTACCCTAAGCCACTGATGGGCTCTGTCATGGTGTGTTCAGTGTGCAAGTACAGTACCTCACACGTCACTCATTGAAGAACAGTAGACCATACAAGTTAATTTCTATCCCTGTATGTGACAAAAAAGAAAAGACTTACTCTTGATCTTTTCATCGGTGGTGTCTGTACCAAAGTACCGTCGTCTGTGTGAGCCCCACGCGCGTTCATCGGGAAGTTTAAATTCAGGTTCATCAACAATGTCATCCTCCATATACAGGTTGTCTTCATCACTTTCTTCTTCATCATCATCACCACCACCGTCATCATTATCAGAAGAATCACTATCGATACCCAACACTTGTTCCTGTAGGAGAGTGTACACGTCAGAAATATGAGAACTTAATAAATGTACATATAATTTAGACATAATATCTTTTGACATGGGTTGCAATTGAGGACTGAAGCATGGCATCCCATTATATAGCTCAGAGAACTTACTGGAACTTGGTTTGGTGGATCAGCTAATTTCTGTTTTAAGAATACTGTACAATCACTCCTAAAACTAAGGTAGGTAAGGTCTATCACTCAGTAACCTGTTGTGTACTGTATATACCTTTTCTTATTCTTCACTGAGGTTTATGTCTCTCTTCCATCCACTGTACTCTGGAATGAATAAGTTTACAAGAAATACAACAGGGCTACTTACCTTGGGCTCTTTCTTTTTTGACATCAGTTTTCTTGCCTTGCTGAGGGCTAAGTTATCCTGGTCATCCTCAAAATCATCCACTTCATCATACACAAAGCTTCTGCTCTCCGGGTCGAGCAGCGTTCTGCGTGTGTCATCCTCATTTTTCTTACTGTTAGACTGCCACTGCTGTTTTCTGTCTCCAGTTCTGTAATGAATTATGTACTTTACTGATTTGTTTTGGGCCATAAAGGTAAAAAAAAGATTATTGGTAACAAATTAAAAATCCTTTAAGTGAAATCTTTGTAATCATTAAGTCCATTCAAGGGACTGAGGCCAGGTGAACAGTTGTGGTCAGAATACACAAAGGTTCTTGATAAAACAAAAGTTCAAAGATAGTTTTTGTCAATATCATAAATGACTAAAGGTAAAGGTTATGGTTTACTACTTGACATTACTTAATCACATCTACAGATCAGTTAGTTATGAGTACTGTACTGTACATTGAGGGGTGAACGTGCAGAAAAGAAAGCCAATCATTACTTCCTTACATTTCAACAGGAAAATTTCAAGGATGATTGACTTTACCTTTTTATCCATAATCAGATGACCAATTGATGATATATGAATACACAATTTTCTAAGTATGACCAACTTTGACCAACAGTGTTAACTGAATGGCTATACCTATTAGAGCCTGGCCGGACAGTCTGGGGGTGGCTTCGTGCACTTTTTGTTCGTGTCACAGCGTAGAAAAAAATCCTTTATCGATGGAGAAATTTCTTAAAGTTTATTGCTAAGGATGATCCCACGTCCTCAATTATTACTGAAGTACGAACCTTAACGATACCTTACATTTATTTTCCCAAATACTGATAATCCAGAGTGTGTTCCTCGACACCAACACTCCAACATGCTCCAGTAACAAGTCTTGTTTACCTATTAATCATGCTCCACTACGACCCATATACTTATGAAAAAACCTCTAATGAAAACTGGAATCATTGAAGACTTACTTCCTTCTTTTACCCATATCTTCTCTATGATATTATTGAAAGTATCAGACGCCAGCAGCCACCACACGTGAGCAGCAACACAGCTGGTCAGGTAAACAAAGGCGCCACACATTAAACTTTGCCCCAACTTTTTCATACTTCCCTAACATGTCTAAATTTCTCGCCAATTTCATTTATAATCAAAACATCACCGTATTATATTCTCACCCAATGTTTTACAGTGTAATATTATGTTTAAAATGAAAATAAATAATCTAAGATAATTCATATCACAGAAGTGGATGTTGGTAAACTGTTAAAGAGTTTACAGTGAGTTGTAAAATCTTTTTAGTTTTAATTTATAGTTTTTACCACTTATCAGCTTACTAACTGTTGGGAAAAATAGTCTGTTCTTTATCAGTTTCACCCCTTTTCAGCCTACTAGTTGTTTAGGCAGTCAGTCTGTGCTTTGTTATGCACATCTGTTCTCTGTAACGACCATAAATACCCACAGACATTGTATCCATTGCCTATCATGGATCATCAACGCTTTATGTGTGATAATTTCATAGAAGCAAACTTTTCCTTGAGTGCGTCATCGTCAGGTCGTCCATTGGTGTTTGAGTTTAAAAAATTATATTCGGATATGACATACAGCTCACGAAACCTTCATTTTTTTTTTCTTATAAGAACTCAAATTGAATATAGCGTAAAAGAAAAAATATTCTTGAAGATAGAAAGGATTTTATTCACTAATAATATTAACTGTATATTTGTAATCAGTGAGTCAGCCTATTAAATGACAATACGATCTTGGATGTACTGTCAACAAGACAAGGAAAATGAATACCAACCAGAATAGAATTGTCCTTCTTTATTTCTTTCTTATGTAAACATCCAAGGACTTTCGGTTAATGTTACGTTAGCTAAGGGTTACTGTGGAGGTTAATGTTACGTTAGCTAAGGGTTAATGTGGAGGTTAATGTTACGTTAGCTAAGGGTAAATGTGGAGGTTAATGTTACGTTAGCTAAGAGTCAATGTGGAGGTTAATGTTACGTTAGCTAAGAGTCAATGTGGAGGTTAATGTTACGTTAGCTAAGAGTTAATGTGAGGTTAATGTTACGTTAGCTAAGGGTTAATGTGGAGGTTAATGTTACGTTAGCTAAGGGTAAATGTGGAGGTTAATGTTACGTTAGCTAAGGGTAAATGTGGAGGTTAATGTTACGTTAGCTAGAGTTAATGTTGCGTTAGCTAGAATGGAGGTTAATGTTACGTTAGCTAAGAGTTAATGGAAGTTAATGTTACGTTAGCTAGAGTTATGTGGAGGTTAATGTTACGTTAGCTAAAATGTGGAGGTTAATGTTACGTTAGCTAAGAGTTAATGTGGAGGTTAATGTTACGTTAGCTAAGAGTTAATGTGGAGGTTAATGTTACGTTAGCTAAGGGTTAATGTGGAGGTTAATGTTACGTTAGCTAAGGGTTAATGTGGAGGTTAATGTTACGTTAGCTAAGAGTTAATGTGTAGGTTAATGTTACGTTAGCTAAGAGTTAATGTGGAGGTTAATGTTACGTTGGCTAAGAGTTAATGTGGAGGTTAATGTTACGTTAGCTAAGAGTTAATGTGGAGGTTAATGTTACGTTAGCTAAGAGTTAATGTGGAGGTTAATGTTACGTTAGCTAAGAGTTAATGTGGAGGTTAATGTTACGTTAGCTAAGAGTTAATGTGGAGGTTAATGTTACGTTAGCTAAGAGTTAATGTGGAGGTTAATGTTACGTTAGCTAAGAGTTAAACGTTAGTGGAGGTTAATGTTACGTTAGCTAAGAGTTAATGTGGAGGTTAATGTTACGTTAGCTAAGAGTAATGTGGAGGTTAATGTTACGTTAGCTAAGAGTTAAATGTGGAGGTTAATGTTACGTTAGCTAAGAGTTAATGTGGAGGTTAATGTTACGTTAGCTAAGAGTTAATGTGGAGGTTAATGTTACGTTAGCTAAGAGTTAATGTGGAGGTTAATGTTACGTTAGCTAAGAGTTAATGTGGAGGTTAATGTTATGTTAGCTAAGAGTTAATGTGGAGGTTAATGTTACGTTAGCTAAGAGTTAATGTGGAGGTTAATGTTACGTTAGCTAAGAGTTAATGTGTATGTTAACTAATAGACTGAAGAAGTATTGGTAACTACAGAGAAGAGGCCTAGAGAGGACAGCTAAGAGGAGTGGCAAACAAAACAGTTCCAAGTACCATATGTACACAAGTGACTGAGTTCATATCTAAGAGTAAATTAGGTGCGGTAAAACATACATGAGAATAAATTTAAATCTATATAACTTAATGATGTACATAGGTGAGGTTGGTAATGTAATAGACTTGATAAAGACAGGTAAAAAATAAATAGAAAAAACAGATGAACGTCACCCGTGCGTCCATATTGTTGTCGCGGACATACAGGTGAGAATTAACATGAGGTGACGCAGTACCTAGGTGAGTCATCTCCCGCAGGTTGTCTTGCGGCACGTACTTGTGAATTGAGGATATGAATCACATAGATTTCACGTGAAGAGAATTTGTGATTCAAGCGGATGTAATGGGTTCCTGAGGCACCACTGTTTACCTAACACCCGTCTGACGTTTCTGGATGCTAACTCCTAAAGTCAAACTGCGCCTATCCTACCACACCCAGCCCCTTCCTCCTGACCAATATCCCTCCTCCTCCAGTCAGGCCTGGCATCTGACTTATGAGGGACTTGCCATAAACAGATGTATTGTATCGGTCGGGAACTCTCCCCCACAATCATCTTGTCAGTATATGTAACTTGCCGCTGATATCCATAGCCCTTGAGGCACATACTCCCTTCAATGGACGAGTCGACTAGTATAATAACTCAGGTGCTGACGTGTGAAGGAAGTCTTGGTGTTGTTGACATGCATAAGCATTAATGGGTGAGGGTTCTGTGTACTGAGTCAGGCTGCGTCATTCAGGATATCACCCGCCGCTGGTCATCTACACACACACAGGAAACAATACCCAGCTTGGTGACCATCCTAGAACATTAACTAGAACTTTGTTTCATAATTGTGAAAAATATACGATCACGTGAAGATTAACCACCCCAACTTATTTGAGTTAGGTTAGGATGGTTAAAGTGAGGTTAGGTTAGGGTCAGGTTACGTTAGGTTCAGGTTAGGTTAGGTTAAGTAAGGTTAGATTAGGTTAGGTCAGGTCAAGTCAGGTTAGGTTAGGTGAAGGTAGGCTAGATTAGGTTGGTTCAGGTTAGATTATATTAGGTTAGGTTAAGGTGGTTAATCTTAAGGTGAAATAAGCGGCCGGGGAATGACGTATGGTGACGTAAGAAAATATCTATATTCTTCACTTAACCTAACCTAACATAACCTGACCTGACCTGACCTGACCTGACCTAACCTAACTTAACCTAACCTAACCCTGAAAGCAAATGAACAAAGACCGTGACGACAGCCTAATGAGATGATGGTTTAATTAACAGCATTGGTTTAACCTTTAGAATGATGGTTTAAGTCAATGACGTTATAATTGGACTGGGACAATGTAGTAAATTTATGTATATTTGTATTCTAAGTTAAATGGTTAGGTCTGGTGTGTGTGTGTGTGTGTGTATCATGTCTGTATGTTGGAGTGTGACTGTATTTGTGTTTATTTATGTGTGTGTATGTAGGTATGAATGTGCATATCATGTTTGTATGTATGTATGTGTGTTTCTATGACATATACGTCCAAGCTAGCACGTGACGCTAAATTCTGGGAAAACAACTTACATGTGGTTAAAAAGATATCCTGTTTATTAGTTATCGTTTGTATTCCACCACTATCTATCTATCTATCTATCTATCTATCTATCTATCTATCTATCTATCTATCTATCTATCCATCTATCTATCTATCTATCCATCTATCTATCTATCCAAGCTTTCATGACTTTCTCCGCTACGTCATAGATTCTGAGCTTACCATTTGCTGGACGGATCTGACGTCACTCGTATAACATTTTAACATCACTCCTATTATACTATTTAATTACCTATTTACAGTTACCTATTAGCTATTTCATATCATAATAGCTACAAAAATACATATCCTGCTATTTATGACCCATTCATGTATTTAATTAAGGTAAAACAGACCATTTCAATAGCCCAATAATTCTTGCTTCTGGTGACATCTGGAATCTTGCCTAGCATAATAAATACCCGAGAAACTTAAATTTTTTCCCATAATCTTGTTGTGCTTGTTGGTGGTCGGGTGTACAAGATGAAGCTCCTGGTGTACTACTCTCTGGCGTTAATGGTCGTGGTCAATGCTGCTCCTAGTAAGTATTTCTTGAGAATTTACTTTGATATAAAACAAATTAGTAAGTACTTTTTGAGAATTAACTTAGATATAAACCAAGATCCATTCGTGGTTTAGTTTTTATTAGTGGTTTATAATGTTTGGGTTTATCTCTCTTGAGTGACTATAGACATAAAATTGTATAGTATTGGTTAACGAATTTCCAAGTTTAAATTCGATTACAGTTACATAATTTTGTACTTTGTTACTGGATTATGTACTTATAACATGATTGAGTATTTCCGGCTTTTGTACTAAGAATTTGTTATATATTTACGCGCGCACACACACACACAAGTTAGGTGGTGGAAGTAATCTTGGTAACCGGTGTCATGGTTTCCGTTCTGATATAAACCTCACATATCCCGACCTACGAGCGTGATAGAAGGGCGAGATTGAACCAGCTTAATACATCGAGCTATAGTGATGATATTAAGAGCCTTTTCGGAATTCGGCGCGATTACTTGAAACATCTGCGCAAATAATGGGTAACTCAGCCTAACTCTGGTTTATAATGGGGGTGTAAAGGTATGTTACTTTGCGTTGTTTTAGAATGCTCGGTTTAATTAAGTTATTTATCCTGTGGTTAATCAACGTAATTTATTCTAACTTAATCTGATCTAATGTAATGTAATCTTGCCCTCACTTAATCCACATTTAACTTAACTAACATCTAATTTAACATAAACGGTTAACCCAAGTGCGTAAATCGAGGTTAAAAAGTATTTCGAAAACGCACGCAAATATTACCTAACCTAACCTAACCTAATCTAACCTAACCTAACCTAATCTAACGTAACCTAACCTAAATCTAACGTAACCTATTATTTCTGTCTGTGGCGTCGTATGTTTGTATGTCTTTTTATCTTCAGGTTATACAGATATGTTGATATATTCTTATACATGTCTATAGAAATACGCATATGTATACGTTTTCGTCTATACATGACAAGTACGTTAATACATACACGTACACACACACACACACACACACACACACACAGAAACACAAACATATTCACCAAAAAACACACACACAACCCCCCCCCCAAAAAAAACACTCACAAAAACATATCCACAGATACATACACACATACACACTTTGCCATACACACACACAGCTTGCCACATACACTCATACATACACTTCACCTAAAAAAACGTTTCCCTTCACACTGTATCCTATCACCATACATCCATATCCTACACTACCACGAAGGATATCATAAGGATTATAAATTAACACCTTATTAACACCTTCAGGCCAGCCCATGACGGTGAAAGTAGTTGATCGTGAGGAGAATGTTTCATCAGCCAAGACACCACGACACACTTGGTTTATCAACACCCACAGGAGCGACACACTGCCCGGGACTGGTGGTGACCAAGATGAAACTGGCGTGGAGGTAGACAGGTGAGGATTTTGTTTACATTGGAGATGGTGATGATGATACGTGTTATATAGTCGAGATTTACGTGTTATATAGCCAAGATCTTGTTTATATTATAGCTGTGTTGGTTAGTTCAGTGTTACGTGTTAAAGTGTGTTGTAATGTGACCGCAACTCAAATAGAACTTGTGGTTTGAGTTAAAGAGGGAATTGTAGATAAAATATAATGGATTTTGGTACATCAATTCTTCTACCAATTACCACATATTAAACCTGGCTCAAAGGGCATTACTGTCACATGAAAAACCGTACTGTACAGTCCCCTTCACTAGTGCGTTTACAGGGCTCGTCAGGGTTTGTGCAGTGTGGCATCGCTGTGTTTGTTTACATTCGACGGAAGGAAACCATCAATAGTAAACATAACATAAAATTAAATTAAAGCAATATTAAAACAATATATCAAATATTATGATTTGTGAAATGTTTATATAACAAGCCCCTGTAAACGCACTAGTGAAGGGGACTGTATCTATCTAGAGTGACCGGATGTTCGTCCTGCTATAGATCACAGTGTCATGTTAGAGAAACTATTAATACAGAAGACTATCAGAGCTAACATAGAGAAAAGGTTGTGAAGTCTTGGAATATAGAAACCTAACCTAACCTAACCTAACCAAAACCTAACCTAACCTAACCTAACCTAACCTAACCTAACCAAAACCTAACCTAACCTAACCTAACCTAACCTAACCTAACCAAAACCTAACCTAACCAAAACCTAACCTAACCTAACGTTCTTATAACCTAACAGAGACGACAACACTAGCTTGGCCTCCATCGATAGTGCTGAGGATAAGGTCACTAGTGATGAGTCCAGTGTTTTGAGTGAGTATGTGTGATGATTCTTGAACTAGGTAGTTAAGTGTATCAGTTCCATAACATTTAATCACAAGACATATGCTCACAAGACATATGCTCACAAGACATATGCTCACAAGACATGCTCACAAGACATGCTCACAAGACATGCTCACAAGACATATGCTCACAAGACATGCTCACAAGACATGCTCACAAGACATATACTCACAAGACAAACCTAACCTAACATTTGTCTTCCTTTTCATTAACATTGTAAGTATTTGCCTTGTGAGCGTTGGTTTTGTGAGCAAATGTCGGCAGCTAAGTGAATCCTTATACTGTTCAGTGACGAGTCTGTCTAAAATATCACGTAAAATATAACGTTGATGATATATTTTTAACATTTATATTGTTAACCTTTTGATAGTGTTAACTTACTGATATTGTTAATTTGAAGGTATTGTTAACTTGTGGAGGTTAATATCATCAACTCGTTGCTATTATTAACTTGATACTTGTTAAACAGTTGAACTTATTAAAATAGTCGATTTTTATGGAATAGATAACAGTTAACGTGTTGATATCGTTAACTTGTTTGGTAATTAACGTGTTGATGTTAATAAGGTGTTTATAAGTGCTTCCATCTCCTTACAGCTGACCTCTGCCAAATGGAAAAGGACTTATACCTGATCCACTTACTTCTGGGTCATAGTTCGAACCCCAATACCAACCGATGCGCCAGTTTCGGTACCCGGGTTCACTTCGATATGTCTGATAACGAACCCAAAGACGACTACTTCGACTACCACGACTACAACTACGACAACAATGGTGGTTCTGGTAGTGGTATGTTCGGATTCCCTGGCTTTGACTTCGATTCATCAAAGTTCCCCGGTTACTCGACGTTTGATATCGAACGCAAAGACGACTCCTTCGACTACTACGACTACGACAACAATGGTGGTTCTGGTAGTGGTATGTTCGGATTCCCTGGCTTTGATTTCGATTCATCAAAGCTCCCCGGTTACCCGAGCTGGCTACCGGTAAGTAGGAGAGAGAGAGAGAGAGGGAGGGGAAATGAGACGAAAGAGTAAGATAAGAGGGGGGAGGGAAGATTACAAAGGGAAGACAGAGAAAATAAGTAAGCGAGGGCGAAAGATAAATGAAAAGAAGACGACTTACATCCATAAAAAAATATATATATATCCTCACCAAGTGTATATAGCAAACATTTTTTCCCACCCACAATGTAAACAAAACAACTCATACATGTAATTGTCGTACTTGTCGTGTGTATTAACCCATGATGTCGTCCCCCAGGAGTCGCCGAGTATCCCCAAGGTAGACGACCTCCCCGACAATTACGACAACTCTACACACGATGTCCATCTAGTGAACGGGACCAGAGTCGAAGTAAACACGACCACAAACAAGAAAAGTGGAGATGGCTTCACCTCCTTCTATCACCACCAGGTAAAATTTCAGTGGTGGTGGTGATAAGTTCACATTTATCACCCCGGTGTTAATTTTTCACCCAACATTCACAACCTCAGCATTGATGGAGATAAACCCACATTCATCTCTTCAGTGTTTATCATTCAACATTCACAGCTTCACCAATGATAGACTTACACCCACACATTTTTCTTTTTATGTTGATCTGACACAATAAACAAGACTTCATCAATGATTCAATACACATTCTCTTCTACAATATTAAATGATCAGTTATAGTTAACATTAAGTAAACATTTAACATACATTAAACATCTCTGGTAATGTCTAATTCCTGTGTTTTCATGTCGACAGTTTATCAACATCCGACCTGACCAAGTACCTGATGACGAAGATAAGGAGACACCGCAGGTAGGTCACTGGTGTGTGTGTGTGTGTGTGTGTACAGATCCTCGTCAGCACCTTAGTAACATCTATGAAAAAAAAATTCTGCTCTGATTTTGTCTAGAACTATTTACTGTTTCTGCTTCTTTTTCTGTTTATGTAATCTGTGTCTGTTGTCTGTGTCTGTTGTCTGTGTCTATCTCACGTCAGACATGTTTGTTTTGATAACTTGTGTCCAGTCTAATAATGACGTCTGTTAACAGGTGAAGGAAGACACTGATGAGGAAGAAACCGTTGGTGAGGAGGAAGGCGTTGGTGAAGAGGAAGGCGTTGGTGAGGAGGAAGGCGTTGGTGAGGAGAAAGTACCAGTGTACGACGAGGAACTTCTGGTGATACCTCAAGTTGAGAACGAGGTCAGCTCTTCAGATTTCCCTGCCCACATCCCCAACCTGAACGAGGTCAGCTCTTCAGATTTTCCTACCCTCAACGAGGTGGTGCCAACAGAACACGTGGCCACGGACGAGGTCAGTATCGTCTAGTTGCTGCTTGTCCTACTGCCCTGCTCGTCACACTCCATAAAACACGTTCACAGAATTTTGCTCTCAACAAGTCAGTGCTGATGGGTGTCTTAGCGAACATTACCCAGTACACACCAGGGACTAAACTCTTATCCTTGGAACGCATTTTCAAGTATTTTTATACCTAATTGTACTATAATTCGACATTAATAAGGGAGGTAGAATGATCGCTAATATTTTTACATCCTTTATAGCAATTTCGTTGATATGGTTATATAAAGGTGTGAGGGAATAGTTAAGCCTAAATACTCTTTATCTTTGTTGACTGTGAAGAATTTTTATATACATATTTGCTATTCAATAAAAAAATACAACATATATATTTTATTTACCTATTTAAATGGCAGGAATTATCCATGAACCATAAAAAACATTTCGCTACCAACACCAACATGGAGGAATGAATGTCAGCACAACACGCTGGTAGTTGCTCATGTTATTATTATTTATCCAATTTGTGAAGAATGCTGTTCTCCCTGGCTGGTGTGTCAGGGTTAATACTGTATACTTCACCACTACAGACGACCTAACATTAATTAAATAAATGTGTAAGTAATGTGATTTTCTGAAGCACCCTTTATTACGTCAGCTTAACTAAGTTCTGGGCAAGGAAAGGAACGGTTTGGCAGATAAGATATTTATTCATAAGTGAGTGAATGAGAGCAGATTAAGGCAACGAATTTCAACGCTATACAGTATCTATTTTCTGCTGGTGTCGGAAATATCATGCATAAATTAAGTACTTCGCGAATCAAGGCTTAGAAAAAAAAAAGCATTGCCTAGTATTGGAAACGAGCATCTTGTGGCGTTGTCGGCAATCCTGACCAAACTACTGTACTTAGATATCAATCATTATATTTTACAGTAGAATTGTGTGTGAATTACTCATCATTACCATGTAACACCCATATTGAGGTGACCAAGTGGAAATATCAACGTGACTGACTTAAATTTATTCTCGTTAAACTCTTTTCAGGCATATAACTTTGCTTTGCTTGCATAAACTAATCGACTGGAGTATTGCTGTTTGTGTGTGATTGAGTGATTAAATAACGGTAAAATCACAGTTTTGGTCATGCCTTTATTTAGGTATCCAAACTAACATAACCTAACCATCCTAACCTAACCGCCATAGATTTCCCAAGGACCGAAACTAAAATAATACCTAAATAACTATGATCTTAAGCATGTACAGTTAAATCATACACTAGACAACTATAAACAATTAGTTTTAGAACGGTTAAATACTTCTTTTTAGCCATAAAGCTTTAGGAAGTCTTCGATGATTTAAGCTGACCATTAAGTGGTATGAACAGGGACTCGTTGGAGGAGGCGGAGGTGTGAAGCTCCTACGATCTCGCCGTTCACTCAACACTATCCATTTCCCTCAACCCGCCAAACCCGCTGCCTATGTGGATCAAGACACCGAGGAAGTGGATGTGGATGAGGGCCACCATCCAAAACCAGACCTAAGTTCCGACACCTTGGTTAACCACGTTAACAGAGACCACCAAGGTCTTAGTAAAGTGGATCCCGACGCTGAGATCTTCAATTTGACTTTGGTCTTGAACGAAGGTAAACTCAAAGATAATGATGATGATAAATAAATATTCACCCAGGTATAATATAAGTCTTATAATGAAGCATAATAGTATTTTGGTTCCTAATTGAGTGTGTATAACTTGCCATAGAGTACAATGTAGAAAATAAATGATTTGGTTGGAGACGTTGACAACGGTAGGAAACGCCTGTATACTGTAGGTGTAATCGGAGACTTGTTCATGTACCTGTAAAAACTAAACACTTTTAACACTAAGATAAAAAAAATGACAAGGCACAGATACAACTATAAACATTTACCACTAGGAAATAGCTTTAACCATTTTAACAATAGGGTATAATTATATTTTTAACACAATGGTACAACCAAATTAACACACGGGTACAACTATACACATTTAACACTGAAACAGCTATAAACATTTAACACATACAATAATAAACATTTAACACTTTGAAACTACTACAAACATTTAACACTGAAACTTCTATAAACATTTAACACTAATGCAACTAAACATTTTAACACTACAACACTCACTGTTTGAACTCCGATGCTATACTGTATTTATTGGACACCACTCTCACGCTATTTAATGAATTATAGTTTATTTTGTATGTACGAGTAAAATATGAATGATTAATGCATAGTAAAATGGTTTGTATTGATCAAATTCGACAAGCTCACTTTCAGCACCAGACCTCAACACTCCAAGGCGGGAACTGTGACGTCATAACAGAGGTGTTAGTTCTAAACTGAACTTCACCTAATAATACTTCTGAATATTTTTTTATTTAGCTGTCAAAATGATTACAATAATTTGGTTTAAACTTCAAAGCAATTTAATTTTTATTTATTTTCTTTAAACGAGCACGAATAAGCGATAAACTGGTTAATTGAAGACGCTCATGAAAATGCACGGATTTGAAGAAAAACGGTCATAGACTTGCGTGGTCATCCGATATACACATTTTAAAACTACTCTAAAACTATAATTGTTTTAACACTACGATACAACTTTACAATTTTCAACACTAGAGTACAACTAAGGAATATTACAAGGTGAACGCCCTTAAATTTTCTTAAGGTCCAGTCACTGGCGCCATCTATAGGTCAAACCAGAAATCGTAGAGAAATGTCTAATGCTTGAGAAAATGGCTATTTATTAATGGTAACTCCAATATTTCATGCTGATTTCACTTTCTCTGCCATCCGTAATCAATTAATTAATTATTTTGGATATTAACCATTTTACTACTTCTCAGCTTATTGACCGTTCGGGCAGTTTAACACTAGGCTCGCTGACTTGTTTTATAGTCATGTAATAATAATGATTTTTAACTATATAACCAAATGCCAGTACAATACAGATATATAAATTGCCATAAATGTTTATATTTCATGTAAATATAACCAAAGATATTATCAAGGAATTGCTCAATAACCCTTTCTTAAAGAAATACACAAATTACCGTAGATTTTCATAATGTTAACTGATATTATCACAGGGAAATGTTCATTAGCCTTAAATATATAAAATACTATAAAGCTCTATATAATATTTGTTTGTAAAGAATGACAATAAAACCAAATTCCTAGATGGGTTATTCCTTATTCCTTCACCTGTAATTATAATAATATTTTAAATTTATGTTATTTCTTTAAAATTTAAGCATGTTTTAAGTGTAATTAGAAATTTAGTAGATTAGATAATAAGATACAATTAGTGTAAGTGAAATAAGACAAAAATCCCAAAAGAAATTAAATTGATCCCGCGGGAACTATGTACTGTACATTGGCGGGAACTATTTTTATAACCAAGACACTTATGTATTATAAGAGATTTAATCCATCTATATCTGAATAACTTTTAAAATATTTAGTGAAAATATAAATAAATGTTAATATGCAACTTTCTGGATATACCGGGTACAGAAATAAGTTTTTTTTAAGATTTTTGTATATCAGATGTCATGTCGGGAACCTGCAGCGTTTACCCTATAATTTGAGTTTTTCTGGCTTATTGTGAACGATTAATAATTGACTCAATACCATTAACAATCTTCAAGTGTCAAATTATCATACAGTGGACACTTATAACGTATTAGGTAAGTAACATCATTGTAATTCCACTGTTCGTACATTTATTTCCCGAATCAAGTTTAAATTTAAAAATATATGCATTAAATTATTCTTTTAATTTATAGTAAGTGAAATTATCTAGTTAAGGTAGAGTTTGGTGTAATTCTGAGGGTATTTTTGGGTGAATGTTGATGTTTTAGCTAAAGTTAACTTGGTAGGTGTGTTGTTACGTATATCTCAGGTACCAGGAATACTTTTTGTGCCTTTGTGAATCTTCATAAGGTTTATAGATACATTGTTTGACATATACTTTATATTTTTAACCCAGTTTAAATTACATGTTTATTTAGTTTACACGTTAATTGGAAGAATTGATTATACTGTATCAGATTTTTGTACAAGCCGAAACACACACACACACACACATCACTTAATATATAACAAAATCAGGTCACAAAATAAAAAATAAAATGGTTTCTAGGTATTAACATATCCTCATACTGCTAATAATTAGTAAATTTCTTATGCTACGCCAACACTCTGTGCGCCACTGTATATATAACTCATTAACTGACTCGTTCGCTGACCCAGAACTATTAAATATAGTCATGTGTTTTAGGATGAAATTTAATATCTTCGTTAATTTGTGCATGACTCGACAGGTGACCATATACTGGTTATTAAATATGGCTAATACAGATATATGCCAGCTGATTTAACTTACTGATTAAATACTCTATTGCTGCCTGGGGGGTTAGGTTAGGTTAAGTTTGATGAGGTTAGTTTACCTTATGTTTGGGGAGGTTAGTTTACCATATGTTAGGTTTGATAAGAACATAAGAATAGAGGAAACTGTAGCGGGCCTCTTGGCCCACATTGGGCAGTCCCATTTACACCCAACCCCTATTGCTCATATAACCATCTTACCTGTGTTTGAAGGTATCCATCGTATTCGAGTTAATAATGATATTTGGTAACTTGTTCCATTCATCCACGACTCTATTTCCAAACCAATGTTGACCTATTTTGCGCCTAAATCTAAATTTGTCTAATTTAAAACCATTGCTACGGGTGTTTAGCCCTGACTTCCACTTATACACCTCTATCAGGTCGCCCCTCGCTCTACGCCTCTCGAGGGAGTGCAAATTAAGATGCTTTAACCTGTCTCTATACTCAAGGTTCCTAATGCCCGGGATTAGTCTTGTCATTCTCCTCTGAATTCTTTCCAAGGATTCTATATCCATTCTGTAATAAGGTGACCAGAATTGAGCTGCGTAATCCAAGTGAGGTCTCACAAGAGTAAGATATAGTTTTAGGATGACCTCGCTGGTCTTGTAACTAACACGCCTTTGTATGAACCCAAGTACTTTATTAGCCTTGTTTCGAGCAAATACACATTGTTTACTTGGTTTAAGGTTCCTACTTATCATTACTCCTAAATCCTTCTCACAGTCGGATTTCTCTCTGTGATGTGGTTATATCAAGTTATGTTAGGTTAAGTTAGGGAGATAAATTAATTAAAATAAGCTGGGGAGGTTAGGTTAGGTTAAGTTAGGGTAGGTGAACCATACGATCCTACATTAACAAAACAACCAGTAACTACATCGAGGTACCATCCTTAGCCACCCTTTTGATCAAGTCTTTGTACTCAGCGAACCTAGTTATTTTATTGAAGATCCAGGGCCCATAAGGCACTTCCTCCTCTGGGTCCGTGGTAAGGGTTGGTGTCCCGCCAGGTAACACGATGTTGATGTTGCCATGGTACCGCGGCTCCAGGAAGAACGGCACTGAAAACCTGTTGAGGGAGAACTAATGTGTTATAATACGTTACGTCTTAAAGTGGTTTTGTATTGCATTGTATTGCATTGTATTTGTATTATTTTATATTGTATTGTATTATTTTGTATTGTATGATATTGTATTGTATTAATTGTATTTGTATTGAATTAACTATATCTCAGGATTTACCGCACCTGTCAGTAGGCTCAGTTTGGGGGATTAAGTTAAAATCATATCAAATCAGAATTAAGAGACTCAAAATTAGCTTAGATTAGGTTAACTTAGGTAAGGCTAAGTTAGGTCAGGTAACGTTAAGTTAGGCTAGATTAGGTTAGCTTAGATTATGTTAGGGTAGGTTAGGTTAGGCTGCGTTTGGTTAGGTTAGATTATGTTAGGCTAGTTTATATTAGAATAGGTTAGGCTAGGTTAGGTTAGATTATGTTGCCTTAGATTAGATTAGTTTAAGCTAGGTTAGATTAGGCTAGGATTAGGTTAAGACACCCAACAATGAAAACCTTCACACTAACCGATCACCACAACAATCAATAACTCGGTGACTTGTGGCCTTGAGTTTACCCCCACTGATGGCAGCTAGAACCATCCCTATGTTTACTACAAGGAGGCCAGGGCGGTGAGGCACATCCAGAATGGAGTCGTCTTTCCACCTCACCTGCAGACCTGGGTACTGCTTAAAAGTGGTCAGCAGAGTGAGCATTACGGAATCTCGATGTTCTCCTGTCTGGATTACTGTACCGGGAGATGTGAGGAGTGTTAGTGGTTGTACCGGGATATGTGAGGAGTGTTAGTGGTTGTACCGGGATATGTGGGAAGGGTTAGTGGTTGTACCGGGATATGTGGGAAGGGTTAGTGGTTGTACCGGGATATGTGGGGAGGGTTAGTGGTTGTACCGGGATATGTGGGAAGGGTTAGTGGTTGTACCGGGATATGTGGGAAGGGTTAGTGGTTGTACCGGGATATGTGGGGAGGGTTATGTGTGGGGAGGGTTAGTGTTGGGAGATGTGGGAGGTTAGTGGTTGTACTGGATATGGGGAGGGTTATGGGAGATGGGGGAGGAGGGTTAGTGGTTGTACTGGAGATGGAGGGTTAGTGGTTGTACCGATATGGGGAGGTTAGTGGTTGTAGTGGTTGTGGTTGTACCGGGATATTAGTGGTTGTGGTAGTGTTACCGGGATATGTGGGAGGGTTAGTGGTTGTATGTGGGAAGGGCTAGTGGTTGTA
Source organism: Homarus americanus (assembly GCF_018991925.1). Classification (NCBI taxonomy): domain Eukaryota; kingdom Metazoa; phylum Arthropoda; class Malacostraca; order Decapoda; family Nephropidae; genus Homarus; species Homarus americanus. The sequence goes on from NW_024733231.1 coordinate 5,417,486, forward strand.
CCGGGAGATGGGGGTTAGTGGTTGTACCTGTACCTGGATATGTGGGAGGGTTAGTGGTTGTACCGGGATATGTGGGGAGGGGTGTAGTGGTTGTACCGGTTGTACCGGTGGGGGGTTAGTTGTACCGATGGTGGGAGGGTTAGTGGTTGTACCGGGATGTGGATATGTGAGATGTGGGAGGGTTAGTGGTTGTACCGGGAGATGTGGGGAGGGTTAGTGGTTATATGTGGGAAGGGTTAGTGGTTGTACCGGGAGATGTGGGAGGGTTAGTGGTTGTACCGGGAGATGTGAGGTGTTAGTGGTTGTACCGGGAGATGTGGGGAGTGTTATTGGTACCGGGAGATGTGGGGAGGGTTAGTGGTTGTACCGGGAGATGTGGGGAGTGTTAGTGGCTGTACCGGGAGATGTGGGGAGGGTTAGTGGCTGTACCGGGAGATGTGAGGAATGTTAGTGGTCGTACCGGGATGTGTTGTTGTTATCATTACTACTACAACCATTATTATTATTATACTTCATTGGTCCTCCGAGGAAGATTGTTTAAGTTATAACCCTTTGAGAACTATGGTTTAAGAATGTCAATGTATTATAGTCTTAAGGACGATGGTTATAATGCCGTAAATACTCACCCACTTCTCCTACTCGTGCGCTCTCTGGTGGATGAGGTCTAGGGGGGTAGTGGATGAGTCGGAGGGTGGAGAGGTGGTCAGGGGTGAAGAGGGGGGTGAAGAACTCAGTCGGGGCGTCGAAACCTTCCGATATGAGACGAAGTAACTCCAGCGACGCTTCGGTCATCTTTTGGTGGTAGTTTTCCATCCACGTCTGAGAGAGTGTGTGGGTGGTGATTGTATTAAAGAACTAGTACACCTAGGCGTGAATTTGTTTAAGGTGTAGAAGCTGTCGCTAACACAACAACTACTCCCCGAGTTGCATGACCCAATGTCAAGGATTGGTCCGAGAAGACCGGACAACTCGCCAACTGCACTGGCTAACCATTACCCCGGAATACGATCCGCAAATTAATTAACATCCAGGTCCCCAATTACTGTTGGGTAGACAGAGGCAAATGGCGTAAAGGAACTTGCCCATAGTTTCACCCTGCCCGGGGATCAAACCCCGGGTCCGGTCGCTTGGCGAGGATGCTGACCACTACACCACAGGTCGCCATGCGTGTATTAGGAACAATCTACACCACATAACAGACCGCCTGACCTTGTAATAAACAGACAAAAGAATAAAAAGTATATAAGAAAGCGAGTTAAGTAAAGAAAGTAACTCACCCTGAAGTAGTCGGTGAAGGTGGTATCGCCAGAGGGGTCTACAGGCCACTGGTTATCCTCGTAGAAGATCTTCTCTTCCAACTTATCAGGAGAGCTGAGTTGGGTCTCAAGCTTGGCACCTACCTCGAACCCTGCCCAGATTAGGTTAGGTTAGCGTTAGGTCAGTATAAACGCCTTGGGAATAAGGACGTTCAGGTGACGGGCAAGTCAAAAGGAATGATTGAAACTCGCCTGTCGACGCATTCAATATTTATTGATGTGGTCAAAACCTGCAGAGAACAACGCGTTCATTAGTATTACCTGGTGATCCATCTGATACATAATTAGTTAGTCTCACACAATTTATCTTAATTATAATTGATTATTGAGCATAGTGACATAACACAAAGTTCATAACTCTATTAATCTTAGCTTCGCTTCACTCTGCATTGTCTTATTACTCCAGGTTAGGCAGAAACGAGTAGGCGTAATTAGTCAACAATATTTCAGTACCGAGGGGCATGTCTTCACTGTTTGTACTTACAAGTGCGGGTCAATACAGATGTATTACAATGTATTAGCGTTCGCAACAAGGCAAACAGGATTCTTGGGTTCATATCTAGGTCTGTGAGTAACAGAACTGCTGACGTTATCTTGAAACTTTACCTAGCATTAGTGAGGCCACACATGGATTATGCGGTTCAGTTCTGGTGTCCTTATTATAGAATGGACATAGATTCTTTGGAGAGAGTACAAAGAAGAATGACAAAAATGATCCATAATATTAGAAACCTTCCATATGAAGAAAGACTGAAAAGCTTAGGCTTACATTCATTAGAGAGGCGTAGAGTTAGGGGAGATATGATAGAGGTGTACAAGTGGGTAAGTGGGATTAACAAGGGTAAAATGGAAGATGTTCTGAAGCTCAGTAATAACGAAATAACTAGAACAAATGGCTTTAAATTAGATAAATTCCGATTCAGAAAGGATATAGGCAAGCACTGGTTTGGTAATAGAGTTGTGGATATGTGGAATAGGCTACCGAGTGCTATAGTAGGATCGGGGACGCTAGGGAGCTTCAAGACGAAGTTGGATAGGCACATGGAAGTGCTGGGATGGGTGTGAAAGGGATCTGCCCTGTATGGGCCAGTCGGCCTCCTGCAGTATCCCACTTTCTTATGTTCTTATGTTCTTATGTACTAATGAACGCGTTGTTCTCTGCAGGTTTTGACCACATCAATAAATATTGAATGCGTCGACAGGCGAGTTTCAATCATTCCTTTTGACTTGCCCGTCACCTGAACGTCCTTATTCCCAAGGCGTTTATAGTTAGGTTGGCGTTAGGTTAGGTTAGGTTAGTGTTAGGATAAGTCACCCAACCCACTCACTCACTAGCCCCAACCTCACTCAACGCTAACCCACTCATTCACCTCCGCTCACCCCCTCTTCTCCCACTCCCCCCACTCACCTTCTTTATGAGACACCTCTCCCTGGATAACTGGGAAGTAGCCTCTGTACTCATAGTCAGAGGCTGGATTAAAGCTCTTCTTGGATATCTTCATCCTCGTCTCTATCGGCAAGCTGTAGAGGTCAAAGGTGAGGTAGGGGCCAAGGGTGAGGTAGGGGCCAAGGGTGAGGTAGGGGCCAAGGGTGAGGTAGAGGTCAAAGGTGAGGTAGGGGCCAAGGGTGAGGTAGGTAGGTTAGATTAACTTAGTTTAGGTTAAGTTAAATATATTAGGGTAGGTTATCGTTCCTTAGGTTAGGTTAAATTAGGGTTGGTTAAGTTAATATTAAGGTGAAATAAGCTGGAGTACTTAACCTAACCTAACCTTAACACAACATATCACAAGTACTAATATGCAGTATATATATATATATATATATATATATATATATATATATATATATATATATATATATATATATATATATATATATATATATATATATACAATCAACACCTCAACCCGCCAGGATTCGAAACCACGGCCCACGACTGTGACCGGGGAACGCTACCTCTGGACCACCAGGATACTAAATGCAGTCCTAGACTCTGTTATATTTCACACAAAGCCTGTTCAGCGAGCTTATGGCGCCGTGAACGGAGCCATAAGTTTGTGTGTGCGTGTGTGTATATATGTCTTTGTGTTGGTGTGTGTGTGTATGTATGTATGTATGTATGTATGTCTTTGTGTTGGTGTTAGTTTGTGTGTGCCTGTGTGTATGTGTGTGTACCATGAAGACCCACCTGAAGAACCAGTGTGTTAGCCTCAGCAGTTCACCTTCATCGCACCCGTCAACGCCAGCTAGATAAATAAAACCCACATCAGTTAGCGCCTCCCGAAGTTGTTTTACCAGCGCTCCCCTTGTCGTCCCCTTCGCCAGGCGTAGATCTATTACCGGTAATTCCTTCGCCGACATCGTTCACACACACACTGGATATATACAAAATTCAGTGGTATAATTTTAACATGGTTACGTGGTCGTGGTCCTCAGCTAAACATCGTACTAAAGTCAGTTTTCGGGGTTTTCGACGTATTGGTTTAGCTTGTGTAGTAGTCCGTGTTAAGTAAAGTTGGAGTAGAACTGGAAGGTGAGAGGGAGTGGGGTGAGTGAGTGGGTCGGGGTAAGTGGGGGTGAGTGAGTTGGGTTAGGATGAGTATAGTGGTTAGTGAGTGATTGGGTGGGTTGGGGTGAGTGAGGGCGAGTGGATTTGGGAGTGAGTGAATGAATGAGTGGGAGTGGGTGTTAGTAAGTGAGTGGGTTGGGGGAGTAAGGGAAACATTAACTTAACTCAATAACCATCTTGTTGAAACGAGTCCTGGGGAGAAGTAGGGAGGAAGGGGAGGGGGTGAGAGAGAGTGGACTATTCTTCACATATGAATAGGTCGAGAGAAAGAATTTATTCATACACGGAAAAATACATATATATACAAGCCTCACCAGGTATAGAGTGACGAGTGTCGAGATGGGAGGGGAGTAACGACGTCTGCAGTCCACCAAGGTCGAATTCACACTGACTGGTCACCGCCGTCACCCAGGCACCATACGACCTACCTCCCCTATACCAAAGACTATGATAAGCTTTGCCTATACTCATCGTGAGACAAGCCCCTCTTACTACTCTCCCAATGCCCTTGTCTCAGAATAGAAATATGATAAAGTATCTTTTTATCCTCAGTAAGGGGTGAGGTGTAGGGGATGGGATCTTTGTCTTGATCGTCATATATTTTACTTCCTGGCTAGAGGTCGTCACCCCTTCCTTGGAACAATGTTTACTGGAAAACTAGACATATTTTTAACTAAATGAAAAAGGCTTAAGAGCTAGAACCTAATCACGCAAGATGTAAGATCAAATATAATCATTATACCCTCAGCATACCAGGTTGAGCCCGGACACTGTCAATCTCTTACTTTCCTTCAAATTTCCTCCCTCTTTGTCCTTGATCCTAACCCCCCCCCTCTCCCCTCCCCCAAATTGCCACCAAAGTACTTCCAATCCCAATCCCTGTCCCCCCACTCAGCATAACAAGCAATAGCCTTCTACCTTATCTACAGGCGTCAAGTCAAGTCAAGAACGGAGGCGGGATGCAGGGGCAGGCCTTATTGTGGATGGATCAGTGGTATTATTTTATTTGGGGTGGGTGGGTATGGTTAGGTTAGGTTGGGTTGGGTTATGTAGTAGATTTTTTTTGCAGCGTTGTCTCGTGATGGCACTCCTTGTGATGGTACTCTTCTTGATGGCACTCCTTGTGATGGCACTCCTCGTGATGGCACTCCTTGTGATGGTACTCTTCTTGATGGTACTCCTCGTGATGGCACTCCTTGTGATGGTACTCCTCGTGATGGCACTCCTTGTGATGGCACTCCTTGTGATGGGTGAAAAATGGCACTAGTCATGTTGTCTCGCTCGAGGTCAGGTCAGGTCAGGTCAGGTCAGGTTAGGTTTCTGAAGAATAATTTATTTCTCGTCTGTACCATAAGCCTCAACCTAACCTAACACACATTGATTTTTCTCCTCAGTTATATCAAGACTCCAGTAACCGGAGTCCTCTGTGAATACACTTAACAGATGCACTCATCATAACTCAAGTGCCTTATCAGTTCAAGATACAATGTCTGTTGTTGTTTATAAGGATAAATATTGTTTGTCGTTCAAGGTTATAAAATAATAGTCATTATTGGTGTAAATAGAGAGATTTATTGAGCTATAATAATAATAATAATAATAATAGTAATAATAATAATAATAATAATAATAATAATAATAATAATAATAATAACAACAACAACAATAATAATGGTAATAATAAAAATATGCTCTCGTTATTCAATCAAATTCTCATAAAGTTTACAGTTTGTTCAGCATGTACTGTACTGTATATAGACAATGTATATAGATCAAGCAGCTATACTTCAATAAAATTATATATTATATGTAGTATTAAACAGTATTGTAGAGAAGACACCATGAGTACAATAATTTAGTTCCTTGAGTACTATGGAGTAACCTGACACAATATTGTTAAACCTCTTGAGTACAATGATTTTAATCTCTTGGGTATGATGGCATCGTACTCAAGGAAATAAATCATAGTACTAAAGTGGTGAAAAGTGTCTTACTGGGTTAATTCATCGTACTCTAGGAGGTAAATCATAGTACTAAAGTGGTTAAAAGTGTCTTACTGGGTTAATTCATCGTACTCTATGAGGTAAATCATAGTACTAAAGTGGTTAAAAGTGTCTTACTGGGTTAATTCATCGTACTCTATGAGGTAAATCATAGTACTAAAGTGGTGAAAAGTGTCTTACTGGGTTAATTCATCGTACTCTAGGAGGTAAATCATAGTACTAAAGTGGTTAAAAGTGTCTTACTGGGTTAATTCATCGTACTCTAGGAGGTAAATCATAGTACTAAAGTGGTTAAAAGTGTCTTACTGGGTTAATTCATCGTACTCTATGAGGTAAATCATAGTACTAAAGTGGTGAAAAGTGTCTTACTGGGTTAATTCATCGTACTCAAGAAAATAAGTCATAATACTCAAGAGGTTAAGGTTAAGTTATGTTAGCTTAATGGGTTTCCTCCCAAATTCTCAAACAGCCTCCCGTACCTTTTAACTAGGGTGTCTAATCTTTAGGTGAAATAAGTTGGGGTGTCTATTCTTCAGGTGATCTGAAATTTCTAATTTGAGTGTCGTATGTGTGGCAGCTTTGCGGTTAAGAACTTGATTGACAAAGCTTGGAGTACAGTTTGCCTATACCGTACTGAGTAATTAAGTCTGGTCTTGACACTGAAGGTGCTATCACTTTTCACTGCCACACAGGACAGAGGTTCATATACAGTATGTATAAGTCATATTCCATTTAAGGACTAATCAGAGTGGTCTTGCAAATATTGGATAGATTGCAACGATGTCCTCCAGAAATCCTAATTCAATGTAGTAATTACTTAGTTCATGATACAGTAAGCCAGGTGGACTGAAGTCTTTGACGGTGTCACATTCAATGACATAAAGGTCAAGTGTATGTCTTAAAGGTGGCAACAGTGAAGAGAGTTAAGGTGTGGAGGTCGGGCAAGAGGCGTCGTCACGTGGGGAGAACATCTGCCACCCCAAGGGACACTCCTTAGTGAACCCCAGATGCTCGTGGAACTTAATGGAAGCGTAGTTGTAGTCGTTGACGTAGCTCGACACTCTGTGCTCCTCCTGCAGCAAGTGGGCAGCCAGAGCGAGAGTGGCGGCTCCTCCCAGCCCTAGACGCCGGTATCCCTCCAGCGTGAAGACGTTGCTGATAGTGTTGACCTGTGAGAGGTGTGCCCAGGCCACGGGGGGCGCCTCACACTCCCCTTCCCCACTAGCGCCGCTGTCTCGCTCTGTCTCGGCACCAGAGAGACTATATCCTGCAGCCTCTCCCTCGCCTTGAGTGGGGTAGACAGCGTAGCCTGGGAGGGTGGCCAACACCCTGGTGTAGTTCTCCAGGGTGCTCAATCTGCGGTACTCCCAGTGGCTGCACAGGTGTTGGGCGTGACGGGTGTTGATTGGACCCAACCGGAAGCCTTCAGGTAACCTTGCAAAGTGATCAGTAAAGTATTGTGTCTTAAAGTTATCAGGATTATAGGCTGACGACTTACATCTAACTTTGGTCAATTATCTGGAAAACTTCCCTGGCAGAATTAACGAGCGCCTTGTCTTGCGTGGGGCGCGGCAGGAGCCAAACGTCTAAACTTTACAGAGTATTACACTATTTTTTTTTGTTGCAGTGTCGTGCCTTTTTATTGTGGGAAAATTTTAAGGTGAGGGAAGCACAACATCCAAAGTTTAAGACGATAACACACATTAACGTGAGACTGGGTGTGTGGGTGGGGTGTGTACTTACCTGGGTGTGTGGGTGGGGTGTGTACTTACCTGGGTGTGTGGGTGGGGTGTGTACTTACCTGGGTGTGTGGGTGGGGTGTGTACTTACCTGGGTGTGTGGGTGGGGTGTGTACTTACCTGGGTGTGTGTGCGGGGAGTTTGTCGCGGGTGATGGTGAAAAGATGTGAGGGTATCATTGGGCGTGGCATCAGTCTCCCCACGCCCACCCGCCCACTCCTCTTCATCTCCTCCACCTGTTATAAGATCACAGTTCATTAACCTGACGACCAGGTAATTCACTATCAAGAGTACCAACATGACCTACGAGAGAGAGAGAGAGAGAGAGGTCAGGACCTACCTTACTCAGTAGGTGTTGAGCGCAGGCGAAGAAAAAGACGGGTTGAGTCCAGTCTATAACAGGGGCAGATGACAGTAGTTCCGCCACCGTCTCTTCCTCCTCCTTTTCAGTATCCCAGAACAAGGACACTGACTGTTTCTTATCCTGTCAGTGTAGAGAGGATGTCAGGTTAAGTTCACCTGATCATTAACCACCCCACAGCTTATTTCATCTTTGGATTAACCATATAGTTAGGGATTAATGAATAGTAACAGAAATATTAATGGTAACAGTTGAGGGTAAGAGGTCCAGGGGAAGACAGAAACAGGGATGGATAAATTAACAGTTGTGGTCCCCAGAAGAATTGGTAAATATAACAAAAAATAAAATTAATACAAAAATGAGTGGAGGAATGGTCACCAACCCTAAGATCACCCAGACAAGAGAATGACACTTTGGTTGATTTATTATTTATATTTCTTAAAACTTTTGGATTGATTACTCTCACTCACGTCTTTACTCGTGGACTCAGCGTTCATGGTGGTGAGTACGAAGGTAGAGGAGGACTGAGATGGCGTAAAAATCCGATGTTCGGTCATCTGATACCGAAGATGCATGTTGACTACCCCGTGAACCTGAGGCCAATTGTATTATAAATATTAAGATAATTTTACTCGGTAGTAGTACAGGGTAATAGGAACACTAGCAGTTATCGCAATAGTAGTAACAGCGGCAATAATAGTAATAGTAGTAGTAGTATAGAGTCAAGTAAAGGCACTGAAGGACTCACGGTGACGGAGTGTGGGAGGTACTTGGCCAGACACTTCAGTAGTTGAGGCAGCTCCTCAGGATTCACCTCTCGTAGTCCCTCCATCATCGACCACTGTTTTCTTCGTCACCCACTGTTAGATGATGTAGGAGAGACTATGACAATTACTGTGCACAAGAGGAATTGAAAACCGTGTTTGAAGATGGCCGGTCCGAGGGCCACCTAGGCGTGAATTTGTTTAAGGTGTAGAAGCTGTCGCCAACACAACAGCTACACCCTAACTTAACTAGTTCATGACCCTATGTCAAGGAATAGTCCGAGAAGACCGGACAACTCGCCAACTGCACTGGCTAACCATTACCCCGAAACACGATCTACAAATAGATACTCATCCAGGTCCCCAATTACTGCTGGGTAGACGGCACATTTCTTCACTTACGAGATGTCCATAACTTAGACCATAAAAAACACCCTTAAAACTTATCTGAACTTTTAATACAAATAATATATATATATATATATATATATATATATATATATATATATATATATATATATATATATATATATATATATATATATATATATATATATATATATGCTCACCTTGCGAGATGCTGAGTTCAAGGTCGTCTGAGGGAAGACTGCGCTCCTCACGTAGCGAGAGGTTGTGGAACTAGGCCTATATGATACTAAATGTAATTTACCGAATTAATATGGAGGCGAATTATGAAACGAAATATCAGTTATTAAATTAAAAGTAATGATAGATCGTTTATCAGTCTGAATAATGTTACGGGTGTCCCAAGAAAGTTATTAGTTAGGCGGAAAATATGTCACGTACTGTAGGACTAAGCTAACGCCTTGAGAAGACACGAGGCTGGCTAGTCATCAGTAGGGCCCGGATAGTTATGCATTTGCATATTTCATATGCAAATGCATATTTTGCGTGATTTCTATGATAAGTGCATATTACCTAGATAACTGCATATAAATGCATATTTTGGTAAAATATTCATCTGGCAGTATCTCTTTGTTGCCACTGAATGAGCACACGTGGTACTGGGAGGTGAGGTGAGGTGTGGTTAGGTGAAGTGAGGTGAGGTCACGTCGCTTTAATCTGTCGTTTCCACACCTGGTCATGACTCATTGGACTAGTGAGTTAGTCAGTCAGGAGCAGTGCTGCTGTGTGGAGCTACTCTCTTCTGCTGCTCGTGAAAATGCCGAAAGTACAAAGAAACCAAAATGAAGTGCTGAGATCATATGTAAAGGAATTTGATGCATTTACTACTGATGGAAGTGTACTGTTTTGTAAATATTGTGAAGCACCAGTGACAGCGAGCAAGAAATTTCAAGTCCAACAACACCTTAAAACAACCAAGCACATCCGACTCGAAGCTGTTAAGTCCAATAGTGCACAAAAGGAGCAACAACTACTTCTTGCATGTTCCAGTAAGTCAGGGCCTGATCGTTCCCAGTTCAACGCAGATTTGTGCAAGGCATTTGTTTCAGCGGATATTCCATTGCATAAACTGAATAACAAGTGCCTAAAGTCATTCCTGGAACAGTAAACTGGAAAAAAGGTGCCTGACGAATCAACATTACGTAAGAACTATGTTTCACAATTGTTCAAGGACACGATGGAAATCATAAGGAGAAAGGCTTGTGGAAAGAAAATATGGGTGTCACTCGATGAAACCACTGATGTTGAGCAACGGTGTATTGTGAATCTTATTTTTGGTGTGTTGGGAGATGAAACAGAGCGAGGCAAATACTACCTAGTGAATGTTGGTGTACTATCTAAAGTCAACCACTCCACTGTTGCTGGTTTCTTCAACGATTCTCTGCAATTGTTGTGGCCAACGAAGTTAGAGTATGAAAATGTTCTTTTGGTGTGCACTGATGCTGCACCTTACATGTGCAAAGCAATGAATGGACTGCAAGTATTGTATCCATATAAAGTATTGTATGCATATAAATGCATATTTCCCCTGTTTTTAGTGCATATTTGCATGCATATTTCATGGTTTTTTAGTGCATAACTATCCGGGCCCTAGTGATCTTGGTTTCATCCTCTTCACCACTGATCAGCTCCTAAGCCTCTTGGGCGGTCGGTCAGGTCTCTATTACACACACCCAGGTCCTTTCCACATTTGGTCACCGTTATTGTTATTTTATCGTCCAGTTAGGACCCAATTCGACAACAAAAAAGCACCTGATGAATTGGTGTAATTACTGACCTTATTTACCTCAGTTGGTGAAGCCCTGTACCGTCAACGTCTCACACAGCTACTACGAGTACTGAAGGTGTATGATATGAGCCATGGGTCTGTTTGTGGGTCCGTGGGTGGGAAGGAGCCCAGGTGACGCTGCCACCACCACAGAAACTATCGTACGCTGACTGATGTATGTACCTTACCTAAAATATATTGTACATACATCACACTGTCAGTATATAAGGAGGATATTGTTGTTGTTTTAAGTAAGTAATTAAAAACCTAACCTAACTTAACCTAACCTAACCTAACCCATTTACGTAATAGGCCTACCAGCTACAAGACGAAGTTAAGGGACAGTTTTGTGAATCCAATTAAACTTTACCTTATCATCTTTGATTTGGCTTGTTCGCTTGTATGTACATCTATCTATCACCTAAGTCACGTAAGATAAATTGAGAGTTTCTGTGGTAGTGGTGGAGCATCAGTGGGGCTTCTCGTGTGTGATCGTCTTACTCGGGGTCACTGGTGTAACTTGACACATTGCTGCCTCCTGCGACATTTTTCAAACACAAACGGACAGACAGATAGACAGACACGGACAGTCAGAGATAGATAGACGTTCAAACAGAGATAGAGAGGACAGACAGGTATAGAGGGAAGACAGATAAACAGACAGGACAGACAGGTATAGAGGGAAGACAGATAAACAGACAGGACAGACAGTTATAAACAGAGAGGACAGACAGACAGAAGCAGCATGGTTACAAGCGTGATGTAGAGAGAGCTGGTTGGTGAGGACGCTCGGAGAAGGACAGCTTGTGGGTCGCCATGCTCGCCAGCGAGAGAGAGGACCGCCAGGCAGGCGGGGGAGCGAGGACCGCCAGGCAGGCGGAGGAGGAGCGAGGACCGCCAGGCAGCGGCGGAGGAGCGAGGACCGCCAGGCAGCGGCGGAGGAGGAGGTAGAAAGAGACAGGTCACCACGAGGTCAGGTCTTAAATAGCTGGGGTAGGCGTGGCTTAGTAGTTGACCCCCGCTCCGTGATGTATGGCGGCGCTGGTTGACCGAGACCACGAGGCATACACTGGGGAATTGGTGGGGTCGGCTACTCAGCGACAAACAGCGTTGTAGGGGAGAAATCCACTACAATACCTAATTCCAACATGGGACGGAATCCACACAAATTCGTTACGAGAGTTGTTCTCGTCGGCATTTATCACATTTCTTTTAATATCACATACAACTTTAGACACTTTGAGAGTCACAGAATATCACCCAACCTCCATTTTCTTTAAGGTAGTCTGTGGCTAAGTAGATTCCAGTTAGTTCAGTTTGTGTTGTGTTGGCCCAGTTGTTCAGCCTTTGCCTGTTTGACACTATCATCTCTTTTTCTTTATATATTACACATGCACAGCCTGTTCTACCTGTGTTAGTCTACACAGAACCATCAATAAAAGCATAACATTCACTTGATTTAATACTCTCTATGTGTCTGTTAATAGTTTCTAATGTGATACATCTCATCACATCGGTGTTTAACATTTGCTTACTACCAACAGGAGTGTATCCAATTGTCACGTAGATTACGTAACTGTGATAATTATACACATAATAGCATCGCTGGCTCGCTTTCTTTAGTACTATTTTGTTTTTACATCCCAGTAAACATCTGGCCATACAGGCGTAGAGTCTATGTTCAGTACGCACAAAGTAACATGAGTTATAATTCTTGCCATTTTGAAAGAGCTTCCTTGTGCCTTTGTAATGTACGACACTGGTGGTCAGAGTCCGACAACTTGTGGTGAGTGTACGAAGGTGAGGAGACGACGCTGTGTTGTTGTTGTTTACTCTGACACTCTGGGAAGCTGCCGTGTTATTTAAATAAGTTTTATAGACACAGGACAAATACTTCATGGAGAATAAAGAGCTGGCGAGTCTTAAAAGATCAGCCGATACAACAGAGGAAGATGATCTTAGAAAGGGAAAGAAGAAGAGAGGAAAGGTAAGATAAACTCCGGTGATGCTGGTTGCTTAATTCCCGTTCTTCCCCTTGTTGGTGAATTAGGTCAGTTTATTACCTTGAGTAGCTACCTGCAAAAAATAAAATTCACTGTGCGACTTATTATCATTCCAACAATATTTACTGTGTATCCCAAGTGATCAAGACGAAATAAAACAAAAGTTAGTGTTTTTGTTTAGTTTTGAAATATTTTTGGGGTCCGACTAATTACCCAAATGTAGCCAAATGTAGCCAGAATGAAGTCAAATAATGGTCCTAGATGAATAAATCGGACTGCTAATCACTTCTCGACTAGTATTTGGTGTCACAAAGTCACAAAAAATTGGAAAACTTACTTTAATCTGAGTTAATAGATCTCTCTTGCTACCTTCAGTTCATTATTCCTCTTTGCTTTTCTTATCTCAGTCTTAATCCTACTGGCCAATACCTTATAATTATCTCGGAGGTAAACTTCACCACGAATTATTGTCCTACCAATAGCCTTCCTTTGTCCATTCATATTCTTTAAATAATTATTTATCCATTTAGGGTCATTGTTGTTTGATCTGAGTTTTCTATATGTTATGTTCTGCCTTTGTGCATTAAGTAACTCATTATTTACATTGTTGTGGAACTCGTCAACCTCAGATCTCGTGATCAGGTTATCCTCAACCGTCATATTTTGTGAGGGCGTTGTTGTCAGGTCTCCAGTTACAGTGATCTTAATTGTGAACTAAATAGAAAATAGAAAATTATATATATAAAAGAAAAAAGATCACCTCTTCTACATATATACATTGATATATTAATAAGATAGAATGAAAAAATAAATAATAACAAATCAATTCCTTCCCTTATATTCAATGCTGCTTTTTATCATTGTACTTTTATCATTCATGCAAAAATGTGTAAATTTTTACTTTTTACTCCGAGTTCGTTAACCTAAGTGGTCCGAGTTGGTATTTGACGGTCCGAGTTGGAAGTGGGCCGAGTTGGACTGTAACCGGTTAGGGTAGGTCAGGTCAGGTTGATTAAAAAACACCAAAATACACCATAAATATAATATCATACCAATTGGGGAAAGTGGGGTGGAAACGAATTTTTACCATAAATTTTGTACTTTTATTTATCCCTGAGTTTTTACCCTAAACAGTAGTCAACGCCCAGCCGCAGTGTCCTCCTGTTGCCATGTTGTGTCTGATCTGTTGTCTACTCACAAACATTTCCTAACCTTACCAGACTTACCAATTGTAATTTAAGTAGAATATATCACCATTCCCTGGTTTAGTGGTCAAAATATAGTATACTGTACCTTTAAGATGTTAATGAGTTGTACTTCATCATAGGTGGAAGTGGAGGAGGAAGAAGCTGTAACAGAAGTGAAAGAGGAAGTAAAGACGGAGAAACCCGACAAAGATGAAGAAGTGGCAGAGGCAGAACAAGATGACCCAACAGGCGAGTTTCCCTAAAGATAGATCACTTGTTCTTATCTTTATATGCTATAATATCTTACTTATACATGGATACAACATAATATACATAATATACATACAGTATTGTACACTAATTCTTGGTAAAAAAAAGTAGAAAAGTAATTAAGGATGACATCATTTTTATACTTTTAGATTTGGTGTACTGTATATACTGTATTTATTTAATAACACCTTTCACTAATTATTTTAGTGGGGTTGGACGGTGCAGCATTCCAGAGTCGCATGCCAGCAGACAAACTGACCACACTGGAGGGGTCTCTGTTCTCTGACATAGTGAAGAGTCCGCCTCCCACACACAGGCTGTTTCTCCACATAAGGAACAGAATTGTAAGTTTTTAATTTATTGTTTTATTACTACTGTAGCTACCTAGGTCTTCTTGGCTACAGGTTGTCACTGCACATAATTTTGGAAACAGGATAGAGAATTACAGTGCTTATTCCTCATTTGAATATCCTGTATTTATAAATTTGTAGTAGAATACAGTTCTGATTTATAGATATGGTATTCTACATAGAACTTTAGCATTGTTTAAATGATGAAATACAGTATTGTCATTTGTGTACTGATAACAGCAGCCTAATTTTTTTTACTGTGAAGGATTGTATAACAAACTTGTACACATCAGTAGACATAATTGAACCTCACCAGATTATACTATTATTCAGCAACTGTTGATTTATGCAAAACTTTATTCATTAAAAGTTAGACAACCTGATGAATAGTCACCCCAGCTTATTGCACCTGATGATCAAACACCTTAATGCTACCTGGAGGAGAGGTGGGGGGTTAGATTAGATTATAATACAATTTCTAACTAACAGATAAAATAACCTAGGTTGTCTTATCTTCATGTGATTCCCTTAAATAATCCTTAATGTTTATAGTGAAGAATTCAGTTTAGTTCGTTTATATGAAGAAGCAACAGGGGAATAAAATGTCTCCATCTCACAGCTCCAGATGTGGCTGGAGTCCCCCCTTCAGGAACAAACGTACGAGGGAGTGATGGCAGACCTTGAGCCTCCATTTAATTCCGAGGGCGTCTTGTGTGCCCGTATCCATGCTTACCTAGAGCGCCATGGATATATCAATTACGGCATATTTAAAAGGGTCAAGGTAAGAAGAATTATATGCAGCCTTTTAAGGGATTTTTACCATATGGTCGATGCTGCTGAGGTAGTCTTTCGTGGTAACAAATAGAGTGTATTTACCATCTATGTTTTGAGGTTTGCTAATCCCTAATATTGCAATAACCCCTAACCTAACTTAAGATAACATAATTTAACTTAACCTAACCCAAATTAACCTAACCTAATATAACTTAACCTAATATAATATAAATTAACCTAACCCAAGTTAACTTACCCTAACCTAACCTAATCTAAATCAATAGCTTAATTATATGCTATAGAAGGAGATGTGTTCTACCCCCTGGTACCTCTGTCATGTCATCCACATCACTGATAACTTCTACATTTTTTTTCCCCATCATCAAGACATACAGAGCACCTTGAATTCCTTTTCCTGCCATTACTCACTACTCTACAGTTTTTTACTAACCACATATGTTAATTATTGCTGCAGTACTATATATATAGCAACTGAGTTCATCCTCATTCGGCGGTATAGGATCTAAGCTGCTGTGTCGCCAGGGATGTAATTACCACAATCAATTCAACCTCATGTTGTAGATATAAACAGTGTAAAAGGTTTGGTTATGTCCTCATAGTTAACCTCTTGTCCTATACGTCACAGCCCCTCCCCCAGAAGAAGTACGGGAGCATCATCGTCATAGGTGCTGGGATTGCTGGTCTGGCTGCTGCTCAACAACTCACTTCCTTTGGTTTTGAAGTTACTGTCTTGGAGTCCAGGGTTTGTGTACCAAGTTATTTTTGTCTTTTTAATGTAAACATGAGTACAGTCTATTATTGGCTCTCACATTCATTTACTTCACTTCCATAATACATTTGGTTGAGATCCCTCTGAGGAGATTCACTTAAATTTTGGATTTTTAAAAGATTCCCAGTTTCTTTGTGCCTGTTACCCTTAATATATAGTACAGGTATGTAGAGTTTATTGTCTTTCGTTATAGTTTATAGAAGGAAGTATGGTATTTATAGTGATTGATAAATAAATGGCTTAGAATGTTTGTAGGCAGAGTTATGAGGTAATGTAGACACTCTTGATCTTCTTGTTATCAGTTTTTATCTCTCAAGGTGAAGATTACTTCTAAGAATCAGTGTTCATGTTGCCATTGTGTCAATTCAAAATCAGGTACTGTAATTGTGAATATTTTTTCCCACTTAATATCAGGATCGTGTAGGAGGCAGGATCGCAACTTTCCGCAAGGGTCCGTACATAGCCGACCTAGGAGCAATGGTGGTGACGGGTTTAGGAGGAAACCCCGTCAACGTCTTATCCAAACAAATAAACATGGAATTAGTTCGAATAAAACAAAAATGTCCACTGTATGAGTCCAATGGAAACACAGTAAGTACTGTAATTTCTCTGATGAATTATTTTTACCTTCTTAGGGGTGACATTAAGCAGGAATTCCAGTGCAGTATAAATGCAACATCACTCCTTCATCACTCAGAGATCATTGTTGACTAACCGGGTGTGCTGCTCTTAAAATGTCACAAGAAAATACTAAGTGATGTTATTGATGTAGTACAGATACTTAGTGTCAGAGATAAAGTTGAAATTCTGCAGAAATTCAATAAAGGAGAGTTGGGACCCATGACATAGAAGAAACACCACAAATAGCTACAGTACAATACTTAGGTTTTCCACCTTCAGCTCAAAGTTAATTAGCATATAAGTATAAGGAATGAGAAGATAACTGTTTTTGTTGACCATATAAAATTTATAGAGTATTAAGGAATAAATAACCACAGTGTCCTGACGACTGGTAGAGTGTGTGAATGATTACTGACACTGGCTACCACCAGTGTTGTACGCGTCAACGAAAAAAAGTGGCTCCGCCAGCGTAAACGGCAGAGAAATTTGATGCCTTCAGCGTCGGCGTAAACAATTTCATAAATTGACGCCGTTAGAGTCGGCGTCAACACCTAGCAACAACAAGTTTTCAGTGACGTACAAATGCAGCCCCGAAACGCGTATTCTCCTGTGTATGGGAGTAACATATGCAAAATAAAAAAATATTCATTCATTTTTAATCATTTATTATGATTTATATTATATCATTTTAATTACTCATTTGGTCCCCCACAAGAATACTAGCATCTCAAAATGCTTGTCGCTCATTCTGCTGCTCTTGGGCCTCAAGATGTCCTTGCCCACGGAGAACATGAGCTCCACTAGAGGGGATGGGGGTGTTGTATTTGATGAACAACTCCCTCATGGCCTTGTTGGGGAAGGTGTCCTTGTCGAAGGTTTCTCCCTCAGGAAAACACTTGAAAAGGTCACTGTCTTTTTTATTCCTGGGGGGGGGTCTCGTACAGGGCCTAGAACAATTCGTCTTCCATGCACACACCACAGCTTCCGAGCGCTGCTCGGTCGCACATTTTCACAACACAATGCTAACGGTCAGGAAGCAAGTACAATTCTGGTTCAAAATTGAAATCTGTAGAAAGCTGCGCAGGTGCTCGGGCGCGGCAAAAATTTTCCCGGTCGTCTTTATAACAAGATACTTGTAACTGAAAATCGAACTTGGAAAAATAAAAAATTTTAGAAGTTGACGAACAAATTGACGCTTGACGCTCCGCTCGGGTGAAAAGTTGACTGCGTCACCTGTAGCGTCACCTGCCCAAAAATTTGATGGCGTCAGCGTCGGCGTTAAGAAGTTGCCGTCGTCCATTGTAAGGCGTCAACGTACAACACTGGCTACCACTTATAAGATGATTGTAATTACATTTCAGCACTTTGGTAAGTATCTAGAAAACAAATACCGAAAATTAATTAAGGTACCTTTAGACACCCATAGTTTTGGTATTCCTGCCTCCATTTAAACATCTCACACTTATGTCACACCCTCACTGATGTCACACCCTCACTGATGTCACATCCTCACTGATGCCACACCCACACTGATGTCACACCCACACTGTAGAAGACGTTCACCTGTAAGATGCTACTCGCTCACATTGCTTCCTCATCAACAAATATTAAGACTTTAGTAAGGAACTAGTGTACTTCAAGATCCTCCCAGACCTATAGATAATGTACAGTGTAACCATTTGTTGTGGTGTGCAGGTCCTCCACCAGCGGCCTGATCCCTGGTCACTCTATTGAAATATATATATAATTTCCTGAAGAAGATACAGGTATAATATATAACACATCCCAAACTAATCACTTTTCAAACCTCACTTTACCCCAAGTATTTCAGATACCAGATACTGTACTCAGATGCTTTTGAAAAATGGCTGAATTGAAGAGACCAGTGGGAGACATATACACTATTATGATGCAACATACAGTAGCTGTGTCGATCTATACAGAACAGTATATAAATTAAGTTTCCTTTGATCAGTGAGGCATGAAAGATTAAAGAGGAAAAGGGCAAAGGTTATGTACCCAAAAATCATGATGTGTTTTAATGTTTCTCCAAATATTCCATGCTGCTGCTCTTCACCTCCATATTTATTTTGGACTAAGGTGTTGAAAGACAAGGATGAAATGGTTGAGAGAGAGTTTAACCGTCTACTTGAGGCAACCAGCTTCCTGTCTCACCAGCTCGACTTTAATTATGTTGACAATCGACCCATCAGTCTTGGAGAGGGCCTGGAGTGGGTCATTAAGTAAGTAATCCTCTGAAAGTAATATTATTTAATTGATGGTAGATTGTTACAAGAAGTTTCCCCTTATTCTCATAGTACAGTACAGTATATATCACATTAGCTCAGGTTACTCTCAGTGTGTGGGTGGGTAACTTCCTGGGCATCAATGGTAGTTCAGTTTTAAGTCTCATTATGAAAGAAGAATCAACTGTATGTACAGTACAGTTTGTGGTTGGGAATAATACTGTGCTGACTTTGCTGAGGTGATGGAATTAAATTTTTTATTTTTTTGGATCATGAAATCAGAGTCTGTTAACACTTTGTGTCACGTGTATTTTTTCCAAATATATCAAGATTTTTTATAGGCAATTTTTTCTAATACCTCTGTACTGTACTCTAATAACTTTTCTGTTCTTGTTTGAAGTCTTCAGGAAAAGAATGTCAAGGAAAAGCAAGTCACACATTGGAAGACCGTTGTGAAGCTACAGGAGAAGCTGAAGACTGTCTTAAATAAGGTAAGAGGATGGTAGATATTACACCAGTGTTTTATTAGTCATGGTGCTAACTGGTTACCTATGGACTCACTAATTCAGGGAGAGAACATGGATTGCTTGTTATCTTTTTTGTTGTAAATATTGAACAGTCTCACCTAAAGTCACTTAACCCCTTGTGTATGGGTCCCCTACTTTGCCGAATAAAATTGTCTGGTGTTAGCTAAGTGAAATATTTACAGTGGTGTCCCCATCGTGAAGGGGTTAAGGTCCATTTGTCAGGCTCTCAAAATCACAGATCCTCATTTTGATTTTACTATGTACTATTGAATGACATCACATCCATAACATCTTAAAAAAGCAGTACAGTACAATAATTTAATCACAACTGTAATTATAAAACAGTGTTTCCTTAGTATATTTAACTTTTCATTCATGAAGAAACATGTACAGTAGGGTCGGGATATATCGCCAGATAAGGTCCAGTGACGTTTGCTATACAGTATACTAAATCCTGATATATACAGTAATTACATGTAATCACTGAGGAAAATTGGGTTAGGTTCTGGAGGCCAATAAAAGTGACTAAACTTGACTTAACAAGTTTATTTTCTTACTAACTAAAGCACCAATGAACACAAGATTCGGGAACAACAGGCTGTTTCAATATCAAGGAACACCAGACTGGCAGCTGACGCACCATCCTGGGAACACCAGACTCGGCAGCAGATGCCAACTGCCACCCTCACTTGACAATGCCACACCTACATAAACGAACAGCAAAAATATTATTTACAGTATTAAATCTTTCCATTAAGCTTTCCATTTCTTCACTTCACTTTTCACGTCACTAGCAACCCATTTACACTCGCTTTAGAAATTGGAATCTGCAGCAGAGACGGCTGCTTACTCGACACTCACTCAGAAAGACCGAGTGTGACTGCGCGGGTGAGCAGCCACGGTGGTGCCTCTGGTGAGCAAATAACACATTTGTTTGCCATGGCGATACATTTGAAATATTTCCTGCTTGATTTCCCGAGCGAAATAAATAAATTTATTGCTATATATTGGAAAATTTTGATAATTTTGGTAGTCGTTATACAAAAAGATCGTTATAAAAAGTCGCGATATATCCCAACCCTACTGTAGTTATGTGTGGGAGAGAAAGTTTGTGTATCACCAGAGACTTAGACAAAATGTTCAGTAGTGCCAGTTCTATTTAACACGGCATAAAAAGCAGTACGTGACAATGATTTTAGTTGACAGCTGCTTGGGGGGAAAAGTTTGCTTCATGTAAATACTGTAGATATAAAACTCCACAAGCTTTTCCCTCAACAGTTGCTCATTCATATAGATGTATAACTCAGTTTATTTTCCCTCACCAGTTACTCACACTCCATGACAAAGTTGCCTTGCTACACAAGGAACACGGACAGTTGAGTGAAAAAAGAAATTCACGGAATATTACCAATGAATTTGTCTACCGTGTCAAACTCCGTGAACTGCAAAATGCCTGTAAGGTAATTATGAGAGAATGGTTTAAGATTCTTTGACAAGTAAAGATAAAAGTCTGCTAAGATTATGTAGATACTTAGGTCACTAAGATTTAGTCACCGTATTTGTTTTTATTATACTAATGTTAATGTTTATTTTGACGAGTAAAGATGTAAACCTTATAAAAACTTTGAACTTGGTTATTTATATTGTGTTTATATCAACCATCTCAGGAATGGGATCAGTTAGTGGAGCAACAGCGGGAGATAGAGGACAAGCTTCAGGAACTAGAGGCGTCTTCCCCAAGTGACGTGTACCTCTCCTCCCGGGACAGACAGATCCTCGACTGGCATTTTGCTAATCTGGAGTTTGCTAATGCCACTCCCCTCAGTAACCTCTCTCTCAAACACTGGGACCAAGATGATGATTTTGAATTTTCAGGCAGTCACTTAACAGGTATGGAAGATGTCATTAACTAACACTTTTGTTTTAGGTAACCCCTGTATATTGAACATTAATTGGCAGTTAAGGACCCCCTACTCTGCCCTCCCTATGTGTAAAAATTGAACACCAGGAACTCGAAACCTCCACCGGTGATGGCCGCTGTTTAAAGGTTAATGAGATTGTAAACAAAGGCCTTATTATACAGTAAAACCTCCTTATAATGGACTTCTCTATGTAATCCATTAGTGTGTGTGTGTGTGTGTGCGTGCGTGCGTGCGTGCGTGCGTGGCTTCACATCTAACAGACCCTTGATATAACAGAATTTCCTCTCCATGTAGTCCGGTAAACAGAGGCTTCACTATAATCCATTGACACTCCTGTAAGAGAGAATATTCCAGGAAGGATCGATAACTGTTGGTTATTTGCTTCATATAGGTTGGTTGGCTTGGTATACTGTATTACCGCCCTTCAATGGATCACCTGAAAAATAGACATTCTAGTCTATTTCACTCTGATGATACACATTCTAATGCTAACATCACCTTACCTCCTCCAGGAACCAGCAGGGTGTTTATTCATCAGGGTTAATTTTCAAGTGGTCCCATATTTTTGTAAGTTTGCCCAATGACATTTCACTGCCTCCTTGTGTACCAAAAAGGGGCTTAGTGTACAGTGTGATGTATCTACGCTACCCCTCTTTCACTTGCTTTTACAGTCACTATATGGAAATTCCTGTAACTTATGATAAAGTACAGCTGCTCCTCAACTTACAACGGGGTTAGGGACCCAAATCCAGGTCGTAAGTCGAAAATGCTTAAATGTTACATAGAAAATCTAAAATGGATGTCTCTTTTTCTTCTCA
The DNA here is from genome assembly GCF_018991925.1 of Homarus americanus. Taxonomy (NCBI): domain Eukaryota; kingdom Metazoa; phylum Arthropoda; class Malacostraca; order Decapoda; family Nephropidae; genus Homarus; species Homarus americanus. The sequence goes on from NW_024733231.1 coordinate 5,439,940, forward strand.
GCACCACAAAACTCTCACTTTTGCCAGCCATTTTTAAGTGAATTACAAACGAAAATTTTGTCAGTACACTGCACAATCACTAACGTTGGGACTCAAAAATACGTAATTTGACAAAATTTTGGAACGACCGAGGCGGTAGTATGTCCGGGTGGTCGTAGGTCGAGTATGTAGTAAGTCGAGGAGTAGCTGTACATTATAAAGAGATGATAAATAACAAGGCAGTGGGTGAAATATGAGTTCTATTTGGCAAAAAGCTTGTAAGGACAGAAATTTGTCTCAATTAGGAATTTATACCTTTTTTATTTTTACAGTTCGAAATGGATACTCCTGTGTACCTGTGGGTTTAAGTGAGGGACTCGATATCCGTCTTAATACTGCTGTCCGGAAAATTATGTATTCCAACTCTGGGGCAGAAGTGACAGTCTCCAATGCTCGTAACCATTCTAACCCCGCCACTCTGAAGGGTAAGTCTAGTTTGTACTTCCTCTCACTGTAATGAGGATGTATCCCATGATGTTTCTTATCAAATGGGATATATTATATTCTTTCATGGACACACACACACACACACACACACACACACACACACACACACTTTCTTGTACATGTCTGTAAAGGTTATATTTTTTGTGATAATTTAGGTGTTTGTTACATGATCGGAAATATATTATTCACCCTCATATCTAAGGATATATTCGTTTCTTCCGTTTAATAATTTCTGTTTTTTAGTGTAAGGCGATTTGACCAAGGATAGCCGACAAAGCCATTAGATGCTTATAGTAGCTTTTTACCAGTAGTGTTCTTTAGTATTTAGCCAATGACATGGGCTATTAGCCGGACCAATGTCACTTAACTCGGCTAACTGGATGAGTGACTGTGTGACATAATGATTCTCTATGTTGCAGCTGATGCAGTTTTATGTACGTTACCTCTTGGTGTGCTGAAGCAGTCAGTGTGTGCCAACCAGAATGCCCCACATACTGTCACCTTCAACCCACCTCTACCTCAGTGGAAAGTTGATGCTATTAACAGACTTGGCTTTGGTAATCTTAATAAGGTGAGATGGAAAATTCCCAAACAGCTTTATATTTGTATAACACTTAAGTTTATATTTTCATTATTAGGGAGTTGTATTATTGTTGTTCATTAGTGTCTGTGTTCCTGTGTTATTGTATTGACAAGTTCCCTCAACAAAATTTAGAATTGTTTTAATTTTTCACTTAAATGCCCAGTTGAACCAAATAGCTTTGCCTTTTTAGTACAGTGATAACCCCGTTAGTCGGAACAATTGGTGCAGAGCACTTCTGGGAATGAGAGATTTCTGGGTAACTAGATGACTGAAAGCGGGAAAATTTCTCGGAATTTTCCGGAAAATGTGCCCCTTGGAAAATTGTTCCCAAAGCTGTAATTTTCCGGAAAATTACGGCTTTGGGAACGATTTTCCGAGAAAATTTAAATTCCGGCTATTGGAAAGTTCCGGGTTTCTGCAACTCCGGCTGACGGAGGTATTACTGTATTTATATTTTTTATTAATCTTTATAATCTTTCATTGTCAAAATGAATAGTGTATACCCGAATTTAAATGTTTGATTTTATTTTGCCCTGTACAGTAGCTCATGGAGAGGACATACTGATTTACATGTCCTTCTGTACTGCATTGATTGTCCTACCCAAGATTATCACAAAGATTATCCATTAATTATTCAGTGGAGAGTTGTACTATTTGAAAGCTTCTTCAACTATTTTCCTTACATTGTCCTATTAAAATATTCAAGCTATAGGATACTTTCTTCCAGTTTGGACTTACAGGGAGTGTAGACAGGAGTATTTTACAAACACAGCTTCATAATTTGATCATATTTTGTGAAATAACTCCACAGTCTCATGTAGTTCCTATTGTATTGTCAGATGGTCCAACTCTGAATTAGCTTTGAGAGACTGAAATTTGTCTTAAACTTCTTCTGATTTTAAAATATTTCCAGGTTGTTTTGTGTTTTGACCGTGTGTTCTGGGACCCAAATGCTAACTTGTTTGGCCATGTTGGCTCAACCACAGCCAGCAGAGGTAAGAAATATAATTTGTAGTTTAGTCTCAGAAGTTACTCATAGGTTTGTATTTGAGGAACACTAATGGAGAAGACTTTGTGTGAAAATTATTCTTTTAATAATGTTTACATAGTGTATTGTAAATGAAAACAAATAAATTTTTTTCCAGGTGAACTGTTTCTGTTTTGGAATTTATATCGAGCACCAGTGCTTCTGGCTCTAGTTGCTGGTGAAGCTGCGGCAATTATGGAGAACGTGAGCGATGACGTTATTGTAGGTCGCTGCATCGCCGTCCTTAAGGGAATATTTGGAAATTCTGCAGTACCCCAGGTGAGTTGGCACTAAATTAACAGTGAAGTATTTGTCACTTACCCATTTAAACCTTTTTCCACTATCATGCCAGAAGTCTAGAAACAAGAGCGAACACAACCCTCTTCAATAGCTATCATTCATTGACTCATACTGTTGTAGTAGGTGTGTTTTGTTATGGTGTTCCCCTTCTACAACAAGGACCCAGTATCCATAGGGTTCTTCCTTGTTACTTCACATAACTCAGCATCTCCTCTCAACATCACATCTTTTGCTTTAAACATTTATATAATTGTATTAGAGAACTTAGTTTAAAGAGAATCAGCTAAATGAAGTGATATTGTCTAAGAGAATCAGCTAAATGAAGTGATATTGTCTAAGAGAATCAGCTAAATGAGGTGATGTTGTCTAAGAGAATCAGCTAAATGAAGAGGTGATGTTTAAGAGAATCAGCTAAATGAAGTGATGTTATCTAAGAGAATCAGCTAAATAGAGAGATGTTGTTAAAGAGAATCAGCTTAATAGTGAGATGTTGTTTAAATCAGCTAAATGAAATGATGTTGTCTAAGAGAATCAGCTAAATTAAGTGATATTTTATTTTTTTCCAGCCAAAGGAAACTGTTGTGACAAGATGGAGAGCAGATCCCTGGTCAAGAGGATCCTATTCCTTTGTGTCTACTGGAGCATCGGGGAACGACTATGACATCCTCGCCACTCCCATCTCTCCTCCACAACCTAATCAAACTTCCCAGAATTCTCAGAACTCTAGTGATCCTCCCAGTCCACCTCCTAGGTCAGTACTGATACACTCTCTCATACACTCAGAAGTCTTGTTTGAAAGAAGTGTATCGTAAGTGTTTCATACATATTTTATTTCCGCCTTGGGCCGTCTTATATTCAGTGGAGGAGGAGTCTTGGGTAGATATACACTGTTCAGTTGATAATTTTTCCTTTTCAGGTTATTCTTTGGAGGAGAACATACAATAAGGAACTATCCAGCCACTGTCCATGGAGCCTTCCTCAGTGGGTTGCGTGAAGCTGGTAGAATTGCTGACCAGTTTTTGGGTTGCCCGTACGCTGCCCCTCCACCTCCCCCAACAAATGGAACGGCCAACATTGAAACGTAAAAAGAAAAAGACGATGAAAATTGTCTCGATAATCTCTTACATGGAGGAATATATCTGGAGTTTAAGATATTGAAGAATCTGAAGTTCTTAAATGATGGATATTAGTTAGATTAGTCTGTGTGTTTATTGTGTTTTAAACTAAGATAATGGTAGTAAGTTGAGGATATAAGGTAGAAAAAGTAACATATTATGAAAAGGTAATATTTTCCCCTTGACTCATTCAGATATTACAGCTGAATTTTTTTTGGTACTTTTTTGTAATTCATCTCTGATTTAGTGAAGTTGTTGAAGAGTAGAGAGAAGTTACAATTAGGTTAAATATAGACTAAAAGACATTAGCTTAAAGATAGAGAAATTATCAATGGCTGTCTCACCTTGTTTACATGTCTCGATGACTTTTATGCCGTGTTTTCCGACTCTGTATTATTTGATTGGATGTATTGTTCAACCTCCATGGGTCATTATACTACCCATTAATTCATATACTGTATATATTTTTTTTACTCATACAGTACATGTTCTTCACACACCTAACTTGATATGTTTCTTTTCTATATATATACTTTCTCTTCTATTTACCCTTCATCAGCTTTCAGTACTTGGCTTTATTAAACATTTACACAGCAGCCATCATCATTGGAGTTTCATATTCCTAGTGTGTCATTTTTTTATATATTGAGGGGGACTGCAAGTGGATTTTTGTTTTTTTTTAATTTTTTAGCCATTTTATTCATAGACGTTTAAAAGATCAAGAGGTGTTAAACTATGTTCTACGTGTTTTATCTTGTCGTGTGGGAGTTAGCAGCAGGGGACGGCAGCCATCATCAGTAGAATTTTCATGTTTCCTTTGTTGCATTTTTACACATGGGGAAAGGGATGGGTTAATATGCTGTACTGTATAAAATATGTGATGAAGAATGTAAAATTAATTCACCTGTTAATAATACTGTAATACAGTACTGTTTAATGTAGAGTAAAAGAAATTGGGGACTATATAAGTCGTACACCCTAAAACTTGTGGTGCTATAGAGGTGTTTGAACAAATTGTTTAAGCTCATTAGAGGAAACCACAGTTACCACAATTCTATAAATACATTATATAAAAAATTTCTAGTTAGAGTACAGTACTGGACTTGCATTGTTTACTTAGTTCTGTACTGTACTACACAGTAATTTTGATAATCTCTGGATTTCTGTGTAAAAACATGTAAAGTAATTATTTTAATTGCTTTGAAAGACAATTGTAAGAGTAAAATTACAATAGTAAATACTGTATTTGATGCATACTGTAATTTTTATTACTATTGTTTCTAACATTTTATACTTGGTTTCAGTCCTGTGTAAAATGGAACTTTGGGTAAGTTTATGTATTTTTGTCAATATCAAATTGGGGACATACATATAAATCAGCTTATTATGTCCTGTACAGTTGGTAGTTATTCAGTCTTGATGGTCTGTGTCCTGACATCATTTTATACTTCTTGCTATGGTTATGGTTGTTGTCCTCAAGGCTGTGTCTGTACATTAATCCTTTTGCTGTGATTCCAAATTTAACATTTTATTCAGCTTAGGGTAACCTCCTGCAGCCCAAGGGTAAAGCAAATAATTTTTTTTTAAGATGGGTCTTTTCACTTGAGGTTGTATCTCTTCAGTACTGGACAGTAATAATAATGGACCGAACTAAAGTTAAAAACTTATGACTGATGTGTCTGGGGGTTTATGAGCAAATGATGGTGATCTGTGAGAGAAAATGGCCACTGTTGGTCACTCAAAAATCCTGTTTACTATTTGAATGAAAGTCTGAATATATGTTATCAGACAAAATGATTATGATTTTGATGGTCTTTTCCATGACACATATCAACAGCAAGAATATGGCCCAATGTAAAGGTTTATTGTGCTGTGGATACACATACAGTACTGTATACAATTCTCTTCAGAAACTTAGCACACTTTTTTTAGGTCCAGGTATAAAGCTTTGTAAGGAAGATACTGTAATAACAACTTAAGGGGTTGACCTGGTGAGAGACTCAGAGGTCAGATAAAGGTTTTCACTTAAATTTCCCTCATATTTTAATGCAAATAAGATACTTTATGGACATGATCAACGAATGATATTATAGTAGTCACCTCCCTAATAAGATCACTTTAACAGGAACTTGAATTACTCCAGGGGCAACAGTATACAGTACTGAGGATGTGCACACACACACACACACACATACACACACACTATTTCTTCAGACAATTTCCCCCATTTGGTTCCCATTAATAATATTACAGTACAGCCTTGTCTCAACCCCACAGCAAAACAACCAATTCAATTTTTAATCACAGCGTCTTTACTACAGTACAGTGATGTCAAAAAATAGCCACACTATACACTTCAGTATTTGATACTGTATAGCCAACTCGATGTACTAGCCAGATTAACACTCATTGTCACTGCTGTACCCAACCAAGTGCTGTGGACATCCTATGTTTCTGAATCTGCTGTATTGCCTTACTTATTGTACTGGGCTATATGAGGTTAGTTTGGTTAGGTTATTGTGAATATTTAAACCTTTTTCTCTGCCTTGTTCGTCTTGGTACTCGAGAAAGATAAAGTTTTCTGCTGCAAGTACATCTCTGTAAGTTAATGGTTTATTCTTCACACTTGCATTTATTTTGAGTTTTAAGTAATATTCACACCTGTAAATTTTGAAATATAAACCATCTCCACACCTGCAAGTGTTCATGTCTGAAATAATCTCTAACAAACATGTAAAGAAATTAAATACTATCTATATCTGCAAGTGTTAAGAGATTAATAATTTCCACACCTGCCTGTATCAGAGCTTGCACTAATACACCAGGTGGCTGCTCTTGAAATTAATTAAAGTCAGAAGGAGAGTATGGACCATCTGAAGATTAGCTTCTAGCATATTTTACCCTAATGTTGACCTAACCTGATTTAACCTAACCTAACATACTCTAACATAACCTACGTTAACCTAACCTGATCTAGTCTAACATAGCCCGCATTAACCTAACCTGATCTAGTCTAACATAACCTACATTAACCTAACCTGATCTAGTCTAACATAACCTACATTAACCTAACCTGATCTAAACTAACCTAATCTAGTCTAACATAACCTAACCCCCCCTCAGGTAACATTGGGGTGTTAAATCATCAGGTAAAATAAGCTGGTGGTGCCTAATCTTCATATGATCCGAAAATATGAACTATGATGCATTTGAGGTGTTAGTGGTTTCAAATCTAGATCCAGATTCACAAAAATTCCTAAGATACATTTCCCCCATAACATTACATGTAAGAACTGATCTGACTGGTTCATTTTAGCCATGACACGTATGAAGCATCTAATATGGCATCCAAATCACGTTGAGACTTCCTTACAAAGATTCGAGTGAAAGTGAGAATAATTTACATACGAGGCGATGAGAATCTCGAATCTAAATCTTGTGGATGAGATTTAAGACAAGATTCACTATATAAATTACATTGAATATCTATCATGGTGTGTATATATTTTACTGACAATAAATATATAGTTATATAAATCCCAGCAAAGGGAGGATGAATTAATGTACAAATTTATGGTAATTTTGGATCTAGACTGGATAATGTTGTTGAAAGTTAAGACAAATCTACCATGGAAATCTCGAAATTGTATGACGGTGCATTTCTTGTACCGGGAGAAAGTCTACTGGGGAATTTTTGGATATATGATAGCTGCCGAGACTGTGGGGCGGAGGACCACCAGCCTCAGGGGTCGTGTGGGTGGACCCGACAACCAGTTCTCCAGTGGGTTGCAGGTCAGAGAGGCCTTAGTCCCTTTAGACCTTAATTTAAATTATTTTGCCTTTTGGACTGAGACCCACTTAGAACTGGGACCCGTTAGGATGTGGGTCCATTTTGGACAGGCCAAATAGGATTTTGACCTATATTGGCTTGTGCCCCAAATCCTTATGATTAAGATATGTTGGATTCTATTAGGACTGGGGTCCATGTGGCCAGTGTGGATACAGCACACTGAAGGCTCTACTAAACTTTGTGTACACAAAGGCATTCACAGCTGGGTGGACTGGGAGTGCCCCGGAATTGAACCAGTGACCCTTGGGACTGGAGGGGAGCGTTGTATCCACTCGGCCGCCACGCCCCGTATACCCGATAATTTAGATGTAATTCCGGTACCCCACCCACACTGGGCTGGGTTTTTACATTCCTCGGGTATTTGTATTTCTCAAGTCATGAGTCTTGCGAAACACACATGTCAATTTGTGTTGTTTTTTCGCTTGATCTTGTGCTAAGTTTGCCTCCCCACGTGTGTAAATGATTATTATTTTTGTAAACCTAGCATCAGCAAGTTAAAGTTTCTAGAAGTATTCAAAACATGTATACTGTAGTGTTTAAATATTATGAGAGCCATTTCATTTTATATTTATGGTTGTTTTAGTGCATAGTAACAGAGGTTAGTGTATACATTTTAATACAACGTTAATAAGAAAGTTTTAATTAAGGATGAGCTGAGTAAAGAGATTGAGGCAGCTGTCAGGAACAGCTGATAGTAGCCTGCCAAAACTCCAGGCCAAAGACATCTGGTATTTATTAATAAATGTATCTCCATTTACTTTACTCCAAATTATAATTAATATATAACTCAAACGAAATTTTAAATAAAAAGCATATTATAAAAAAATAAAGTTATTAGTGATATATATGTATTATGGTGAAAATTTATTAAATGCTTCCATGCTCCCGCTAATTTCGCCGCTATCATTCGTCAACCAGTAGAAGAGGGAGGAGGAGGTGTTTTCCTGTACTGTACACATTTAACCTAATAATGACCTTCACGCCAGTATCATTTAGTGCTCCGATATCAAGGTTGATAATGCCTGGAGGATGGTCATCATGTGTCATAATTACGTGAGTAAAAGGAATTTTTTTGGTTGGAATTAGTCATTAAAAATGCCAGTTGTGTCCAATTTGCCACTACGGTATTCCCATTGGATAGGAAGCTCATCTATTTACAAAGCCCAATGGAAATAAACTTTATAATTCCTTTCTTGGGTTATTTTGGATTGAATCTACCTCATCCTTTGATATTGATTAATTTGATTTCCTACATAATGCCGAAGCAGTGTGAACGTGTTTGACAACATTACTGAATACTGTATGGCTAAAGAGAGTTTGCTGAAATAATTAATACTTCACATCGACACCTGAACTACCTATGTTCGACTAACTAAAAAAAACCCACACACACACATATATATAGAAAACTACAAATTTAACGCGGGAATAACACTTTATAATTTTATTTTTCCTTTTTTTCTCAATAAGTAATAATGTTTCAGCCGCGACCATCCACGAGTCATAGTTGTTGACACTCGTACCAGCGGCCGAAGGCTTCCAGGGAACACACACACACTTCTCCTTACTGCTTATTATATCACTAAAGATAAAATGAACCAACCAACTCTACCCATTGAAAGAGCTGTTAATTTAACCCGAACAATAAATGAACATACAGGGTTAGGTTAAATATTGTGCTATCGTATTGAGGTGGTGGTCAAGATAAGGTTCAAATAGCAAGTGTTTTCATAAATGGATTCTTGAACCGCTAGCTTATGGGTGTAGTTTTGTATTAATAGCTTGGTATTTTTACTTTATTTATTTGTGGGTGGTAGTGATGTGATTGAGGGAATGTTGGTAGTGAGATGACGGAGGTAAATATTGATATTGAATAAGAATGAGTTGTAACTGAATAAACGACAATGGTTGGCTGTGAGTAAGTACGTCCCAATAATACCACCGGGGACAGTGTTGGGCGTGGCATAGACCGTGAACCACTACCACCTGTACACTCCCAGCATTAATATTATCCCACAGGTATACCAGGTGTGAGTGATGGTCTGGGTGATAATTACATACCTTACCTTAAATAATGTGTTAAATTTGTCCTATCGGGTGAATCTTGCACTTACCTGTCCACCTCGCATTCTATTTTCGTTTGTTTTTTAATTCTTACGTGTATGATAAATATTTTTTTTTTATATCTTCCAGGTTTATATTATTGTTTATATAGCGAGAGATTAAGGATTCCCGTTTTCTATAGTAAGTGATTAAATAAGTCTTATGGTGTGGGTAGTTAGTGTGGGGGAGGTTGGTGTGGGTAGTTAGTGTGGGGGAGGTTGGTGTGTGGGTAGATGGTGTGGGGGGAGGTTGGGTGGGTGGTTGGTGTGGGGGAGGTTGGTGTGGGTGGTTAGTGTGGGGGGAGGTTACTGTGGGTGGTGGTGGTGGGAGGTTACTGTGGGTAGTGTGGGGAGGGTTGGTGTGAGTGAGTGGTTGGTGGGGGGTTACTGTGGGTAGTGGTTGGTGTGGGGGGCTTACTGTGGGCGGCTGGGCGGGGTTGTGGGCGTGGCAGGCGGGTATTGTGCAAGAGGCGTCGTCTTCACCCACACACACCCTTAGCTTCCTTTCCTCCTCCGCCCTCCCTCCAACACTCCTACCCTCCCTCCAACACTCCCTACCCTCCTCCAACACTCCCTACCCTCTCCAACCTCCCTACCCTCTCTCCAACACCTACCCCCCTCTCCTACCTCCCTACCCTACTCTCCTACCCTCCCTCCAACCTCCCTACCCTCCCTCCAACCTCCCTACCCTCCTCCAACACTCCCTACCCTCCTCCAACCTCCCCTACCCTCTCCAACCTCCCTACCCTCTCCAGCCTCCCTACCCTCTCCAACACTCCCCTACCCTCCTTCACTCCCTACCCTCCTTCCAACACTCCCTACCCTCTCTCCAACACTCCCTACCCTCTCTCCAACACTCCCTACCTCCTCTCCAACCTCCCTACCCTCCCTCCAACACTCATTCCCCCTAAAAAATATTACGCCCTATTTTTTTATAGTTATCAACACTTGTGAATTGATCTTAATTAATTGGCTTTTACCTTATAAGTGTTGGGGTCAATGTTTATAAGTGTTGGGGATAATGTTTATAAGTGTTGGGGATAATGTTTATAAGTGTTGGGGTCAATGTTTATAAGTGTTGGGGTCAATGTTTATAAGTGTTGGGGTCAATGTTTATAAGTGTTGGGGTCAATGTTTATAAGTGTTGGGGTAATGTTTATAAGTGTTGGGGTCAATGTTTATAAGTGTTGGGGTCAATGTTTATAAGTGTTGGGGTCAATGTTTATAAGTGTTGGGGTCAATGTTTATAAGTGTTGGGGTCAATGTTTATAAGTGTTGGGGTCAATGTTTATAAGTGTTGGGGTCAATGTTTATAAGTGTTGGGGTCAATGTTTATAAGTGTTGGTTTGTAGTAATTGGGAAAACTGTATTCGGTTACCCCAAAAATCAAGTACAGAAAGTGTGTGTGTGTGTGTGTGTGTGTGTGTGTGTGTGTGTGTGTGTGTGTGTGTGTGTGTGTGTCTGTAGGGGAATAGTGAATGGTGTGCTTGTGTTTGAGGGGATGAACGGTATGTGTCTGTCTTTGTGTGTGTGTGTGTGGGGTTCACTTGTGTGTATGTATGTGTGTACGTTTTGTTGTAGGTTTGCATGCGTGTGGTTACTGTGGTATACTCGTGTGTATGTGTGTGTGTGTATATGTGTGTGGCTTGTATAAGTGTGCTATACTTGCGTGTATCCTACAGTACGTGTGTATGGACGTGTGTGCTTTATGGGCGTTCGGTGTGTGTGTGTGTGTAGGGTGGGGTGGGGTGGGGGAGGTGTGTAAGAAGTAGGTTAGTAAGAGTGTGGGGTAGCTCGGGTTAAGACACGACACAACACATTAATAAGAATGGTAAGGCTGGCGGGAGGCCCTACAGCTGCGCGTTCGTATGTTTGTGGAGGGCGGTGCCTCGCCAGGCCATTTTAGATGATCTCTGCGGATTCGGACGATGTTAATATGTTTCAACTTGGGCATGAGGCCGTTCACCCGTTCCCTGACACACCTGGGGTTAAAATGGGGTATTTGCCGCTGTTGTGGGCGTGTTGTGGAGGCAGGAGTGGGCGTGGAGGTGAGGCAAGTTGGGTAATGAGGTAGCATTAAGGTACAGCTGTGCACGGCACCCACAGCCTGGCCGCCCCACACCTCTCACAATGTTTCGCGCCGCCCACCCCTCTTAGGCCCGCCCCCCTCCCACTGATCTTTTAAATTGTGTTCGCCACCGCTGCTGACCAGCCGTGGACATGATGCGGCAAATGTGGTGCTCATTAACACCTCTACCACACACCTACTGCCGCTAGAACACTGACGCTGTGGCAGGTGTGGGGCAGGACACGCCGGGGGAGTTGGGGGCCAGGTGGTGAGGAGACGTAGCGGGGGCAGGGAAGTGCTCGCTTTGTAACAGGTGCAACAGGTCAGGGTGGACCACTACCCCACACACACACACACACACACGTACACACAGACACACGCATGCATATAGGACATTCACACACGGAGGCTCACATGCAGACAGGCATATACCACCTTGTCGTCAGCACACAAGTGACTTCATAGGAAAATATGAATGTTTACTAATGAAATGTGGACAGTGGTGGACATATGAAGGTATGCACTGCCCACGTACACACATGTAGTTATGCATCGGCCACGTACATATGTAGGTATGCACAGCCTACTTACACATGTACGTGTGCACCGTTCACGTACTCACATAGGGCAGCACTACAAGAGCACACAAAAACATGTCAACAGCCTTAAGCAGCAGTAGGTAATAAGAGGTGGAGGATTGTGCCGCTACACACCCCGGCAGTCATGAGAGGTGAGCGTGCAGGGCATTGATTCACTGGAGGTGGGACACACGAGGGTGGGGACCACGAGTAACGTGCACGCGCGTGGGTGGACACCGGAGACGGGGAGAGCGCGCGCGTGTCCAGCTGCCGACTTTGACGCGCGTGCGTGTTTATGGTGGGTACCGGACCCAGCGTGAGCAGGACCGCCTAGGGCCGCGTTAACTCCGCCTCAATCCACAATAGGAGGTGACAACGCCTCTTTGCCATATAATAAGGCTAATATATTCGTGTCCTATGGCAGTGTGCACTCCTCCCATCTTCATAATGAATATAAACACGATTATGGGAGGGAGGGTTCCCTACAAGGCTGTGTGTAAGCTCAGCGACTAGCTGTGGGCCGGGGGAGCCGCGCACGTCTGGCAGCTCCCAGCGAGTCTACATGTGGCGGGAAACACGCGCTCCTACCTCATATGTTGGCAAAATCGACTAAAACACAGTTTCCACTGTAGGATATGATGAATTAGCCCGGGGATGGTGGAATAGGAGTAAAAAGGAGGGTAAACATGGCAGGTGCGGGCGTGCACACGGGTCAGCGGGCAGGTTGTAAAGTGAGACGAGCAGTATGCCAAATATGGGGATGGATTTGTCGAGTATGTGGCGGTCTGGTAGGGTCGCACCAAAATTAGAGGAGCAGCCTCGTACAGCGTGTGTGTGTGTGTGGACGCTGGTGTGTGTGGTACCTGCTGTCGTCCACAGTGGTACTTCGTTGTTGGTACTCGGTGGTGGTCGTGTGGTACTGCGCCAGCCATAAGCTTACAACAGCAGCGGCGGCCGGTTATGCTCGCGGCCCTTGTTAATCAGTCCAGTGGTGTGCCTTACAATCAGTGCTGTGTGTTTGTTGCTTGTAAGTGAATTAATGGGGGATACAGTGTTGATACAGTCCCTGGGATGATCATGTGGACACACGCCCGCCCTCGCCACATACGCTCTCAGAAATGCGCGCAGGATGTAAATTGAAGAGGATTAATTCACTGTAGGTAAGTGAGACGCCCTTGTGCTTTGGTGTTGCAGGAAGAAAGTTACTCTTGGAAGCAGGTGGTTGTTGTTGTGTGTTAGGGGGAGCGACATACTGCAGGTAGGCCGCCGTGTTTGGTGCGTCACTGCAGATAGTAAAGTTTTTGCGTGTTGTATTACGCAATCATTCATGTATTACTGTAACTTGTTGTTGTAGACTCGAACGTGTTTACACCTCGTCAACCCCCATAATATGAAGGGTAATACGGAGGTGTGATAGTGGCAGTGCACATCACGTAGAGTAAGATATTCTTATTAATAGAACAACTGGTGGGTGGCGCGTTATGGAGCCTCACTTAACCTTACTGCACGTCCAGTATCTGTTGACGATAACCCTCGAGCGGGAACTGCTAACTGTCTTAAGCGGCATTTGCTACGTAATACAAAAACACATAAAAATCGCTCCAACACATTTATTCCTCTCCCAAACATTAATAAAATGTTAAAACTAAACATTGTATTATAACAAGTTGAAAGTAACAGTATGGCACGTGTATTATACAGCCTGGGGGCAGTGTGTACAAGACTCGTGCTTCAGTACAAGCGTGTAACAATGTGTGAATATTAAGTTACTTCACTGTATTCTGTGTGTGTAATGTGAGGACCATAGTTTGTGTATGTACAGTAGATGTTTTGCATATATGTGTGTACGGGGTATTGCTAATAGTGTGTTGTTGTGTTGGTGTTGTTGTTTTTGTGTTACTGTTGTTGAGTTTGTTTTTGTTGTTTTTGTGTTAGTGTTTGTTGTTGTTTGTTTGTGTTATGTTGTGTTAGTGTTGTTGTTGTGTTAGTGTTGTTGTTGTGTTAGTGTTGTTGTGTTAGTGTTGTTGTTGTGTTAGTGTTTGTTGTTGTGTTAGTGTTGTTGTGTTAGTGTTGTTGTGTTGGTGTTTGTTGTTGTTGTGTTAGTGTTGTTGTGTTAGTGTTGTTGTTGTGTTGAATTGTTGTTGTTGGTGTTGTTGTGTTAGTGTTGTTGTTAGTGTTGTTGTTAGTGTTGTTGTTAGTGTTGTTGTTAGTGTTGTTGTTGTTAGTGTTGTTGTTGTTAGTGTTGTTGTTGTTAGTGTTGTTGTTGTTAGTGTTGTTGTTGTTAGTGTTGTTGTTAGTGTTGTTGTTAGTGTTGTTGTTAGTGTTGTTGTTAGTGTTGTTGTTGTTAGTGTTGTTGTTAGTGTTGTTGTTGTTAGTGTTGTTGTTGTTAGTGTTGTTGATGTTGTGTTAGTGTTATTTGTGTTAGTGTTTATTTGTTGTTGTTTGTGTTAGTGTTGTTGTTGTTAGTGTTTGTTGTTGTTGTTGTGTTAGTATTATTTGTTGTGTTAGTGTTTGTTGTTGTTGTGTTAGTGTTGTTGTTGTGTTAGTGTTTGTTGTTGTTGTGTTAGTGTTGTTATTTGTGTTGAGTGTTTATTTGTTTTTGTGTTAGTGTTGTTGTGTTAGTGTTTTGTTGTTTATTTGTGTGTTATGTTGTTGTGTTAGTATTTATTTGTTGTGTTAGTATTTGTTGTTGTGTTAGTGTTTGTTATTTGTTGTGTTAGTGTTTTGTTGATGTTGTTGTTAGTATTTGTTGTGTTAGTGTTGTTATGTTAGTGTTGTTTTGTTGTTGTTGTTGTTGTGTTAGTGTTTTTGTGTTAGTGTTGTTGTTGTTTTAGTGTTATTTGTTGTTGTGTTAGTGTTGTTGTGTTATGTTGTTGTTGTTGTTGTTAGTGTTTGTTGTTGTGTTAGTGTTGTTGTTTGTGTTACTGTTGTTCTTGTGTTAGTGTTTGTTGTTGTGTTAGTGTTGTTGTTGTTGTTAGTATTTGTTAGTGTTGTTATTTGTTGTTGTTGTGTTAGTATTGTTGTGTTAGTATTTGTTGTTGTGTTGTTAGTGTTGTTGTGTTAGTGTTATTTGTTGTGTTAGTGTTGTTGTTGTGTTACTGTTGTTGTTGTGTTAGTGTTTGTTGTTGTGTTAGTGTTGTTGTTGTTGTGTTACTGTTATTTGTTATTTTTGTGTTACTGTTGTTGAGTTTGTTTTTGTTGTTTTGTGTTGTAGTGTTTGTTGATGTTATGTTAGTGTTGTTGTGTTGATGTTGTTGTGTTAGTGTTGTTGTTATGTGTTAGTATTTGTTAGTGTTGTTGTTGTGTGTTAGTGTTATTTGTTGTGTTAGTATTTGTTGTTTGTGTTAGTGTTGTTGTTGAGTTAGTGTTGTAGTAGTGTTGTTGTTGTGTTAGTGTTGTTGTTGTGTTAGTGTTGTTGTTGTGTTAGTGTTGTTGTTGTGTTAGTGTTATTTAGTGTTGATGTTGTATTAGTGTTGTTGTTGTGTTAATTATTTGTTGTTGTGTTAGTGTTGTTGTTGTGTTGAGTGTTGTTGTTGTGTTAGTGTTGTTGTTGTTAGTGTTGTGTTAGTGTTGTTGTGTTAATTGTTGTTGTGTTATATTTGTTGTGTTATTGTTGTTGTTGTGTTAGTGTTGTTGTTGTGTTAGTTGTTGTTGTTGTGATTGAGTATTTGTGTGTTGTTGTGTTAGCATTGTTATTTGTTAGTGTTGTTATTTGTTGTGTTAGTGTTATTTGTTGTGTTAGTGTTGTTGTTATTTGTTGTTGTTGGTGTGTTGTGTTAGTGTTGTTGTTGTGTTGTGTTGTTGATTTGTTATTTGTTATGTGTGTTAGTATTATTTGTTGTGTTAGTGTTGTTGTTCGTGTTAGTGTTGTGTTAGTGTTGTGTTTTAGTATTTATTTGTGTTGTGTTGTTGTGTTAGTGTTGTTGTTGTGTTAGTGTTGTTTCGTTAGTGTTGTTGTTGTTGTGTTGGTGTTGTTGTTGTGTTAGTGTTGGTTGTTGTGTTAGGCGTTGTGAGTGTTGGTGGTATTAGTGTTTTGTTGTTGTGTTAGTGTTTGGTTGTTGTGTTAGCGTTGTTGTGTTAGTGTTGTTGTTGTGTTAGTGTTGTGTTAGTGCTGTGCTGGTTTAGCGTTGTTGTTGTGTTGGCGTTGCTTGTTGTGTTAGCGTTGTTGTTGTGTTAGCGTTGTTGTTGCTGTGTTAGTGTTGTTGTTGTGTTAGTGTTGCTGGTGTTAGTGTTGTTGCGTTAGTGTTGTTGCTGTGTTAGTGTTGTTGTTGTGTTAGTGTTGCTGTTGTGTTAGCGTTGTTGTTGCGTTAGTGTTGTTGCTGTGTTAGTGTTGCTGTGTTAGTGTTAGCGCTGTTGTTGTTAGCGTTGTTGTGTTAGTGTTGTTGTTGTGTTAGTGTTCTTGTTGTTGTTGTGTTATGTTGATGCTGTGTTAGTGCTGATGCTGGTGTTATGTTCATTGTTGTTGCTTGTGTTAGTGTTGTTGTTGCGGTTAGTGCTTGCTGTTGTGTTAGTGTTGTTGCTTGTGTTAGTTGTTGCGTTAGTGTTGCTGTTGTTGTGTTAGTGTTGCTTGTGTTAGTGTTGTTGGTGTTAGTGTTGTTGTTGCTGTGTTAGTGTTGTTGTTGTTGTGTTAGTGTTGTTGTTGTGTGTTAGTGCTTGCTGTGTTAGCGTTGTTGCTGTGTTAGTGTTGTTGTGTTAGCGTTGTTGTGTTAGTGTTGTTGCTTGTGTTAGTGCTGTTGCTGTGTTAGCGTTGTTGCTGTGTTAGTGTTGCTTGTGTTAGTGTTGTTTGTGTTAGTGTTGTTGTTGTGTTAGTGCTGTTGCTTGTGTTAGTGGGTTGTTGTGTTAGTGTTGTTGTTTCTGTTAGCGTTGCTTCGTGTTAGTGTTGGTTGCTTGTGTTAGCGTTGTTGTTGTGTTAGTGCTTGTTGCGTTAGTGTTGTTGCTGTTGTGTTAGGTTGGTTGCTGTGTTAGGCGTTGTTTGTGTTGAAGTGGTTGCTTGGTGTTAGCGTTGTGTTGCTGTGTTAGTGCTGGTTGCTGTTTGGTGTTTACTGTGGTTAGGCGCTGTTGCTGGTGTTGTGGTTGTTGCTGGTACGTCGTCGTTGATTTGCTGGTTGTGTTATGCGTTTAGCGTTGTTGGTTATTAGTGCTGTTGTTGTTGTGTTAGCGTTTGCTGTGTTAGGCGTTGCTGTGTTAGCGTTGTTGTGTTAGTGTTGTTGTTACTGGTTGTGTTAGTGTTGTTGTTGCTGTGTTAGTGCGTTTGCTGTTGTGTTAGCGTTGCTTCGTGTTGGTGTTGTTGCGTTGCTTGTTGCTGTTACCGGTTGCTGTTGTAGTGCTACGTCGTTAGTTGTGTGTTAGTGTTGCTGTTGCTGTGTTAGCGTTGCTGCTAGTGTTAGCGTTGCTGTGTTAGGCGTTGTTGTTAGCTGTGGTTAGTGCTAGGTTGCTGGTGTTGTTAGTGTCAGCGTTGCTGTGTTAGTGCTGGTTGTTGCTCGTGTTAGTGTTGCTGTTGGTTGTTGCGTTAGCGCTCGTGTTAGTGTTGTTGGCGTTAGTGCTGTTTTGCTGTTATGAGCGTTTTTGTTGTGTTAGTGTTGCTGTTGCGTTAGGTTGTTGTTGTGTTAGGGTGTTGTTGTGTTAGCGTTAGCTGCTGTTGTGTTAGTGTTGTTGTTGCTGGTGTTAGGTGTTGTTGTGTTGTTGTGTTAGTGTTGGTTGTGTTGTGTTGACGTTGCTGTGTTAGCTAGCGTGTTAGCGTTGTTGCGTTGGCGTTGTTGTGTTAGTGTTGTGCGTTGTTGTGTTAGCGGGTTGTTGTGTTAGTGTTGTGTGTTAGTGTTGTTGCTGCGTTAGCGTTGTTGTGTTGAGTGTTGCTGTGTTAGTGTTGTTGTTGTGTCAGCGTTGCTGTGTTAGTGTTACGTGCTGGGTGTTGAGTGGTTGCTTGCTGTTGCTGTTAATTGCTTCGGTTGTTAGTGTTAGTGTTGGTTGTGTTAGCGGGCTTGAAGTTGGTTGTTAGGGTGTTAGTGCTTGCTGTGTCAGTGCCGGTTGTTGTCCTGTTGCGCTCGCTTTGTTGCGTTAGCGTTTGGTTGTGTTAGTGGTTAATGTTATTAGCGCTGTTGTTGTGTTAGTGTGTTGTTATGTTAGTGCTTGTTGCTGTTAGTGCTGGTGGCGGTTGTGTTGTGTCTGGCGTTGTTGCTGCGTTAGCGTTGCTTGCTGTGTTAGCGTTGTTGTTGCTGCGTTAGTGTTGTTGCTGTGTTAGTGCTTGCTTGCTGTGTTAGTGCTGCGTTAGCGGTGTTGCTGTGGTTGCGTTAGTGCTGTTGCTGTGCTGTGCTGTTGGCGTTTTAGTGCTGGTTGCTTGCTGTGTTAGTGTTTGCTGTCGCCAGGTGTTGCTTGCTTTATTAGTGCTGGTTTTGGTTAGTGCTGTTATGTTGCTGTTGTTGTTGTTAGTGCTTAGTTTGGTTGCGTTAGCGTTGTGTTAGTGTTGTTGCTGCCAGCGTTGTTGTGTTAGTGTTGTATTGCTGCGGTTAGCGTCGTTGCCAGTGTTGTTTGCTGTTGTGCTAGTGCTTGCTGTTGTTGCGGTTAGTGTTTGGTTGGTTGCTTTAGTGCTTGTTGTCGTTAGTGTTGGGGTGCTGCTGTGTTAGTGTTGGTTGTTGTTGGTGTGTTAGTGCTGCTGTTGTGTTGTCGCTGTGGTTGCGTTAGTGTTGGTTGCGTTAGTGTTGCTGTGTTGAGTCGTTGCGTCGGTTAGTGCGTTGCGTGTGCTTAGCGTTGTTGTTGTATGTTGCTGCGTTAGCGTTGCTGTTGCTGCGTTAGTGTTGCTGTTGTCACTGTTGTTGTGTTAGTGCTGTTGCTGGTTGTGTTAGTGTTGTTGCTGTGTTAGTGCTGTTGTTGTGTTAGTGTTGCTTGTGTTAGTGTTGTTGTGTTGTTGTTGTTGTTACTGCTGGTTAGGCGTCGCTGTTGTTGCGTTACGTTGTTGCGTTAGTGTTTAGTGCTGGTTGCGTTAGCGTTGTTGCTGTGTTAGTGCGTTGTTGTGTTAGCGTTGTTGTGTTTAGCGTTGTTGTGTTAGTGTTGGTTGGGTTGTTAGCGTTAGTGCTTGGTTGCGTTAGTGTTGCTGTGTTAGTGTTGTTGTTGTGTTAGTGCTGTTGCTGTGTTAGTGTTGTTGGCTGTTCGCCAGCGCTGTTGCGTTAGCGTTGGTTGTTGTGCGTGTTAGTGCTGTTGGCGTTAGGTTGTTGTTAGTGTTAATGCTGGCGTCGCTTGTTGTTAGTGTTAGTGCTGTTGCTGCGTTAGCGTTGTTGCTGTGTTAGCGTTGTTGGTTAGTGTTGCTGTTGTTGTGTTAGTGTTGTCAGGTTAGCGTTGCTGTTGTGTTAGTGTTTTTGCTGTTAGTGTTAGTGCTTGTTGTTGTGTTAGTGTTGTTGCTGTGTTAGTGCTGGTTGGTTGCGTTAGCGTTGCTTGGTGTTAGCGTTGTTGCTGTTGTGTTATGTTGTTGCTGTTGTGTTAGTGTTGCTGTGTTAGCGTTGTTGCGTTAGTGTTGTTGCTGTTAGTGCTAGTGTTGTTGTGTTAGCGTTGTTGTTGTGTTAGTGTTGTTGCTGTGTTAGTGTTGTTACTGTGTTGAGTGCTTGCTGTGTTAGCGTTGTTGCGTTGTTGTTGTTGTTAGTGTTGTTGTTAGTGTTAGTGTTGTTGTGTTAGTGTTATTGTGTTAGCGTTGTGTTGTTAGCGCTGTTTGTTGTTAGTTAGTGTTGTTGTGTTAGTGTTGTTGTGTTAGTTGTTTGTTGTTGTTGCGTTGTTGCGTTAGTGTTGTTGCTGTGTTAGTGCTGGGTTGTGTTAGCGCTGGTTGCTGTGTTAGCGTTGTTGCTCGTCATGCAAGTGCTCGGTGCGGGTGTTGCAAGCCACGCTGCTGTCGTTAGTGCCAGCGTCAGTTGCCTTAAGTCACGCTGTAGTTGCAGTTAGCGCTGGTCGCGCCGTGTCAGCGTTGTCAGTGTTAGTGCTGTTGCTGCCACCTGTTGCTGTTGTGCTGCCAGTGCTGCTGCTGTAGCGCTTGCCGTGTCAGTGCCGTTGTCGGTTACCCGTTGTCAGCGCCAGTGTAGTCGTCAGCCAGCGCTTGCTGCTGTTGCGTCAGCGCTGCCGTTTTGCGCGCGTTGCTTTTCACCGTGCGTGTGCCAAGCGCGCGTCATTGCTGCGCGTCAGCGCGCGTACAGCCTCGCCGTGCCAGTGCCAGTTGCCGCCGTGTCAGCGTTGCTGCAAGCCAGTGCTGTTGCTGCCCGCGTTAGTGTTGCTGTGTTGCGCCGCCTGGTGGTTAGTGCTGTTGTTGCTGCGTTAGCGTTGTTGCTTGCTGTGTTATGTTGTTGGTTGCTGGTGGTTAGTGTTGCTGTGTTAGTGTTGCTTGCTGTTGTGTTATGTTGCTGTGTTAGTGCTTGCTTGTGTTAGCGTTGTTGCTTGTTGTGTTAGTGCTGCTGTTGGTTGCGTTATTGTTGTTGCTGTGTTAACGTTGTTACGTTAGTGTTTGTTGTTGTTGTGTTGTGCGTTGTTGGTTGGTTGCGTTAGTGCTTGTTGTGGTTGTGTTAGTGTTGTTAGCTTGCTTGTGTTAGTGCTGGTTGCTTGTGTTAGCGTTGCTGTTGCTGTGTTAGTGTTGCTGTGTTAGCGTTGCTGTTGTTTAGCGTTGCTGTTGCTTGTGTTAGTGCTGTTGTTGCTGCGTTAGTGTTGCTGTTGCTGTGTTAGTGCTGTTGCTGGTTAAGCAGCGTTGTTTCGTGTTAGCGTTGTTGCTGTTGCGTTAGTGTTGTTGCGTTAGCGTTGTTGTGCTAGGTGTTAGTGTGGTTGCGTTAGTGTTGTTGCTTGTTGTGTTAGTGCTGGTTGTTGTGTTAGTGTTGTTGCTTGCTTGTGTTAGTGCTTGCTGTGTTAGTGTTAGTGCTGGTTTTTTCGTGTTAGTGTTGCTGGTTGGTTGCGTTAATGCTGTTACGTTAGGTTGTCTGTTGCTTGTGTTGAAGGGTTGTTGCTGGGTTGCGTTAGCGCTTGCTGTTGCTTGCGGTTAGTGTTGTTAGCTGTGTTGTTAGTGTTGTTGTTGCTGGTGTTAGCGTTGGTTGTGTTAGTGTTGTTGTGTTAGTGTTGGTTGTTGCTGGTGTTAGTGTTGTTGCGTTAGTGTTGGTTGCGTTAGTGCTGTTGTTGTTGCGTTAGTGTTGTTGCTGTGTTAGTGTTGTTGTTGTTGTGTTAGTGCTGGTTGTGTTATGCTTGCTGTTGCTGTGTTGAGTGCTTGTTGCTGTTAGTGTTGTTGCAGTTAGCGTTGTTGCGTTAGTGCTGGTTGTTGCTGTGTTAGCGTTTGCTTGTTGTTGCGTTAACGTTGTTGGTGTTAGTGTTGCTGTTGCTTTCGTGTTAGCGTTGTTGTTGCTGTGTTAGTGCTGTTGGCGTTAGCGTTGCTGTTTGTTGCGTTAGTGCTGGTTGCTTGCTGCGTTAGCGTTGCTGCGTGTTAGTGCTTGCTTGTTGACTCGCTTGTTGTTAGTGTTAGTGTTTGTTGCGTTAGTGCTGTTTGTTGTTGCGTTGCTTGTTGTTGTGTTGTGCTGTTGCTGTGTTAGCGTTGTTGTTGTTGTGTTAGCGTTGTTGTTGTTGTGTTAGCGTTGTTGTTGTGTTATGTTGCTGTGTTAGTGTTGTTGTTGCTGTGTTAGCGTTGGTTGCTGTGTTAGTGTTGCTGTGTTAGTGTTGTTGGCGTTAGTGCTGTTGCTTGCTTGTGTTAGTGTTGTTGTTGTGTTGAGTTGTTGTGTTAGGCGTTGCTGTTGTTGCTGTGTTAGGTGTTGCTGTGTTAGCGTTGTCGGTTAGTGTTGTTGGCGTTATGCTGGTTGCTGCGTTGTGCGTTGTTGCTGCTGCGTTAACGTTGTTGGCGGGTTAGTGCTGGTTGTTGCTGCGTTAGTGCTCGTTGCTTGCTTGCGTTAGTGCTTGCTTGCGTTAGCGTTGGTTGCTGTTGTGTTAGCGTTGTGTTTGTGTTGCTTGGCGTTAGTGCTGGCTGTGTTAGTGCTTGTTGCCACGGTTGCTGGTTAGAGCAGTGTTGCTTGTGTTAGCGTTGTTGTTGTTGGTGTTGTTGCTTGCTTGCGTTAGCGTTGCTTCAGAGTGTTGTTGTGTTAGTGTTGTTGTTGTGTTGTTGTTGTGTTAGTGTTGTTGTGTTGTTGTTTGTGTTCGTGTTGTTCGTGTTGTTGTTGTGTTAGTGTTGTTGTTGTTGTGTTAGTGTTGTTGTTGTTGTGTTAGTGTTGTTGTTTGTGTTAGTGTTGTTGTTGTGTTGGTGCATTTGTTGTGTTAGTGTTGTTGTTGTTGTGTTAGTGTTGTTGTTGTTGTTAGTGTTGAATGTTGTTTGTTGTTGTGTTAGTGTTTATTTGTGGTTATGTTGGTTTGTTTGTTTGTTGTTGGCGTATTGTTGTTGTTTATTTGTGTTAGTGTTGTTGTTGTGTTAGTGTTGTTGTTGTTGTGTTAGTGTTGTTTGTGTTAGTGTTGTTGTTTGTGTTAGTGTTGTTGTTGTTGTGTTAGTGTTGTTGTTGTGTTGGTATTTGTTTGTTTGTTTGTGTTAAGTGTTGTTGTTGTGTTGTATTTATTTGTTTGTTGTTGTGTTAGTGTTGTTGTTGTTGTGTTAGTGTTGTTGTTGTTGTGTTGGTGTTGTTGTTTGTTTGTGTTAGTGTTGTTGTTGTGTTAGTGTTGTTGTGTTAGTGTTGTTTGTTTGTAATTGGTATTGTTGTTGTTGTGTTAGTTTGTTGTTGTTGTGTTAGTGTTGTTGTTGTTGTGTTAGTGTTGTTGTTGTTGTTGTGTTAGTGTTGTTGTTGTGTGTTGAGTATTTGTTGTGGTTGTGTTAGTGTTTGTTTTGTTTGTGTTAGTGTTGTTGTTGTTGTGTTAGTGTTGTTGTTGATGTGTTAGTGTTGTTGTTGTTGTGTTAGTGTGTTGTTTGTGGTTTTTGTTAGTGTTGTTGTTGTTGTTGGTTTTGTTTGTTTATTTGTGTTAGTGTTGTTTGTTGTTGTTAGTGTTGTTGTTTGTTGGTTTTGTTTGTTGTTGTGTTAGTGTTGTTGTGGTTGTGTTGGTTTTTGTTGTTGTGTTAGTGTTGTTTGTTGTGTTAGTGTTGTTGTTGTTGTGTTAGTGTTGTTTGTTTGTTGTGTTAGTCTTGTTGTTGTTGTCTTAGTGTTGTAATGAGATCTTGTGATTGTTATTGATTGTAGTTCTTATTTTTTTGTGGACATGCAATTATTGTAAAAGTCCTAGTGTTGTTATTATCATTGTTATTGATGATATTGTTTATTGTGTTATTTTATGTTATTATGAGTGAGTTTGTTAGTTCTATACCTTTGTTTTTGTAATTATTGTTGTTTTTGTAATTGTTTTTGTTATTTTTGTTGTTTTTTTGTTTTTGTTATTGCTGTTTTTTATTGTTTTTGTTGTAAATTTTATGATATCTTGTTATATGTGGTAATAATTGTTGTGTTGTATTGTGGTTGTTAGGTTGTGGTGGGTTAGGCGGTTTTAGTCTTGTGATGTGATTTTATCGTTTGGTGGGCCCATTAGTACAGCCCCTCCCTCCCTTCAATCCTATTGTTGATTTTGTATATCAGGGCCTATTAAGACTGGGGCCCATGAGGACACTTTTATTAGGACTTGGGGCCCATTTAACCACTAAATACTAAAACAAATATCCATTCTTAAGTTAATGTGTTGTAAAAGGAGTGAGTGTGGGCGGTGTTGTGTGGGCGGCTGTGTTGTGTGGGCGGTGTTGTGTGGGCGGTGGCTACGAGTAAGTTGTCGAAAAGGATGAAATGTCCTTTTTCATAATAATGTTTGTGGGCGTGGGTGGCGCGCCTCGGCTTGTAGGGCAGTAAGCTTGGCGGGTGTTTACATGGGCGTGTTGACAGGGTTAGCATTGGTTCTGAGTGGGTGGGTGGGTGGGTGTGACAATCTTAACGTTGTACTGTGTTGTGTGGGAAATTTTACAATAATAATAATAATAATAATCCGTACGATGTCCTCAATCATCGTACTCAAGGGGTTAAATCATCGTACTCAAGGGGTCATCGTAGTCAAGGTGCTATCGTAATCAAGGTGTTGTTATCGTACTCGGGGTGTTAAATCATCGTACTCAAGAGGTTAAATGTCAAGTTTGGGGTAAAATTTTAACATAGATTCTCTCAAGCATTAGTGAGTCGTACTGTTGTGTGGGGGTAAGGAGAGCACTTGAGGAGACAGGCTCTCTGTGTGTGTGTGTGTGGGAAAGAGTGTGTGTGTGTGTGTGTGGCTAAAGTGTATGTGTGTGTGTGACTAGGACGGAAGAACCAGTACACAACACGTATTATCACAGAAGTCATCACTATAGTACTC
Source organism: Homarus americanus (assembly GCF_018991925.1). Classification (NCBI taxonomy): domain Eukaryota; kingdom Metazoa; phylum Arthropoda; class Malacostraca; order Decapoda; family Nephropidae; genus Homarus; species Homarus americanus. The sequence goes on from NW_024733231.1 coordinate 5,464,355, forward strand.
AACGCCAATAGCGTCTTCAGAGGTCAGAGGTCATGTTTGGAGGTCAGAGGTCATGTTTGGAGGTCACGAGGTTATGTTTGGAGGTCATGAGGTCGAATTTTGATAACGGGAGTGTAATGGACTTGGTTTAAGATGTGGGATATTGTTGTTGTTACACACAGACACACACACACACACACACACACACACACACACACACACACACACACATTCGTACACACACACACACACGTCTTGCCACTTAAGAACCCTCGAAATAAAAGCTTTAATGAGTTCAAAGAGAAAGGTGAATTGATGGTGATTAGTATGTGTGGGAGGAGCTCTAGTGGTGACTCTCTGACCTGTGTATCACCTTCCGTCTGTCTGACCTCTGCTGTGAGGGAACGGGGGGTGTGGGGAGGAAGGGAGGGGTGTGGAAGGAACGGAATGGGTGTTGGGAGGGAAGGAAGGGAGTGGGGGAGGAAGGGAGGGGGGGAAGGAAATGAAAATGGGGAGGGAAGGAAGGGAGGTGTGGGAGGGAAGGGAGGGTGGAAGGAACGAATGGTGTTGGGAGGGAAGGAAGGGAGTGTGGGGAGGGAAGGGAGGTGGGGAGGGAAGGGAGGGTGGGGAAGGAACGGAATGGGTGTTGGAGGGAAGGAAGGAGGTGGGGAGGGGGGGGTAAGTTGGGAGGGGTGGGAAGGAACGGAATGGGTGTTGGGAGGAAGGAAGGGGAGGAGGGAAGGAGGGAGGAGGGAAGGGAGGTGTGGGAAGGAACGGAAGGGTGTTGGGAGGGAAGGAAGGGAGGGGAGGAAGGGAGGGGTGTGGGAAGGAACGGAATGGGTGTTGGGAGGAAGGAAGGAGTGTGGGAGGAAGGGAGGGTGTGGGAAGGAAACGGAATGAAAGGAGGGAAGGAAGGAGGGGAGGAAGGGGAGGTGTGGGGAAGGAGGGTGTGGGGAGGGAAGGTGGGGAAGGAAACGGAATGGGTGTTGGAGGGAAGGGAGGGTGTGGGGAGGGAAGGGAGGGTGTGGGAAGGAAGGAAGGGAGGTGGGAAGGAACGATTGGTGGGGAGGAAGGAGGGTGTGGGAAGGAACGGAATGGGGAAGGAAAGGGGGAAGGAAGGAAGGGAGGGGAAGGAAGGAGGTAAGGAACGGAATGGTGTTGGGAGGGAAGAAGGGAGGTGGGAGGAAGGGAGGGTGTGTGGAGGGAAGGAGGGTGTGGGGAAGGAAGGAAGGGTGTGGAGAGGGAAGGGAGGGTGTGGGAAGGAAGGAAGGAGTGGGAAGGAAGGGAGGGTGTTGGGAGAGAAGGAAGGGGTGTTGGGAAATGAGAGGTAAAATATTTATACATGCTGAGAGAGATAGAGATAGATAGATAGATAAAGAGAGAGAGAGAGACGAATACCATCTCAACATCAAATATAAACCAAAATTAATAAAAACCTTTTAAAAATCCCTGGACAAATATAAAACCAACATGAACTACTACCTCAAAACCCCTATCAACTAAAACACATTTCACAAAATAAATATAAGAAAGAGAAGAAAAGGACAAATATAACACACACACACACACACACACACACACACACACACACACACACACACACACACACACACATCAAGTAGTTCAGTAATTGTTTGCTTGGCTTTCACGGCTGTAAATTTAGTTGAGATACTGGCCTCACTCTCTGACTAGGGGGCACAGGGTCGCTTTTCAATCTACATAACCGAACAGACGGACAGAATAACAATAGCTAGCTTTGGTATGTCGGCTTGGCTTTGCAATTGACATCTCCTAATTCTCTTAATAGCTTCGAGGGGTCATAGGAATAGTGGTTGATAGCTTTAGGGGTCATATGAATAATTGTTGAGGGCTTGTGTCATAGGAATAGTTGTTGAGGGCTTTAGAGAGCTTTAGTGCAGAATAATTGTTGAGGGCTTTAGGGTCATAGGAATAGTTGTTGTTTGGGGTCATAGGAGTTGGGGCATTAAAGGGGCCTTAAAGCTGGAGGTTGGGGCATTAATTAAGAAAACAAGAAAATAAGGAGTCTGCAATAGGCCGGTTGGCCTGTGCATGGCAGCTCCTGTCGAGAGTTACTACCACTCTCTATCATCCATGAATCTATCCAGCCTCCTTTTGAAACTTTCCAGAGTTCCAGCACTTACTACATAGTTGCTAAGCTTGTTCCACTCGTCCACCACCCTATTTGTGAACCAGTTTCTTCCTATCTCCCTCACCTAAACCTAAACTTATCCAACTTGAATCCGTTGCTCCGAGTCCTATCCTGCTCGGATGTGTAGATCTTTATTGATTCCTTTTCACCCAAAATGCTTCTATCATATCTCCCCGCACTCTTCACGTCTTTCTAGGGAATGCAAGTTAAGTTTGCTTTAACCTATCCACAGTATGGAAGGTTTCTAAGATCCCGGAATCATTTTTGTCATTCTTCGCTGCACCGACTCTAGTGAATTGATATCCATTCTATAATAAGGGCACCAGAACTGAACCGCATAATCGAGGTGCGGCCTGACTAGCTCAAGATATAGTTGCAATATGACCTCTGCACTCTTATTACTTACACTTCTAGATATAAAACCTGGAGGTTGGAGCATTAACTGGATCCTAAATCAGATGGTGGAGGTCAACACACGTGGGCACCTTATACCCCCCCGTGCCCGGAATATTAACCTCTTTGGTCTTTAACCTCCTCAGTACCCATGGAGGTAGGGAGGGTAAACGTTACCTCCCTTCTGACCCTCCTACCTGTACGACCTCCTGACCACCCTACCTGCTTGACCTCTCTGTCCGCCTGCTCGACCTCTACCTGCCCGCCGGCAGACCTCGTACCCTCCCGACCTCTTGACCGCCTGCCCTCCTGCCTTCCCGAACTCCCAACCTCTGTCTGACTTCTTACCTACCATCTTACCTACCTGACCTCTTGCCTGCCCTCCTACCTGACCTCCTACCTGCCCTCTTGCTTGCCCTACTACCTGACCTCCTACCTGACCTCTTGCCTGACCTCCTACCTGACCTCTTGCCTGACCTCCTACCTGACCTACCTGGCCTTTGCCTGACCAGGCACTTCTTGCCCACCCCACCCACCCCACCCCACCCCATTTTTATTTGTAATGTTTTTGTTGTATTATATTACTTGTGCTTTGTTTTTGTTTTATCTTTATTTTATTTGTTTTATTTGTTTACTTTACAGAAACTATGCAGAGTGGGGAGTCGGTAGAGGATGACGAGCAGATGACGTTGAGTGGAAGTCCCTCCCCCTCCGACACTTCTCCACCAATCACGTGCCCGCCTCTGGCTACCCTCCCCTCCAATTCCCCTTCCCTCACCTCCTCTCCTCCAATCACATCCCCGTCCCTTGCCTCCTCTCCGCCAATCACCTCACAGATCTCACCCAGTCTCACATCGAAATCCAACTTGAGAACTACCTCATTGCAACTCGAGAAACAAGCAAGTTTAACGAATAGATTAAGATTAAGCAAGGTTTTGGGCAACCATGCAGCCCCGCCCCCCTTCACTGTCCGTTCTTCGCTGATTGGTGACGATGACGACGAGGGGCGGAGCGATATACGGGTTCTCTCTCCCTCATTGGTCAACAGCCAGGTGTTGTCCAAGACGCGTCCGCTCTCCCCTGACCCCCCGCCTGACCCGCCAATCACCGCCCTGCACAACGGCGACAGGTAAGTCCTTGTTTCCGGGTCACTTTCTGGGTATGTCCTACTTCCGGGTCACTCTCTGGGTATGTCCTACTTCCGGGTATGTCACTGGGGTCTTAGTCTGGCTGGTCTCGTTAATCTCCGAGTTATATCCCGGCATTGTCCTCGTAAAATTTACGGGTCATATTAATAAAGGCATATAACCTTACGTAAATCTTACACACACACACACACACACACACACACACACACACACACACACACACACCTTATATAGACCACTTTTAACTTTATGGACAATCAAAATAATATTCTTACAGCAGCAGCACATTCAACATCGTCGGTTCAGCCCTTGTTCACCATAACTCTCTCCCTGATAACATTCTTCCTCGACATTTACACACTCACACCCTCCCTTGCAACATTCACACCCACCAGGCATCACCACTACCCTCCCTTGTAACATTCACACCCACCAGGCACCACCACTACCCTCCCTTGTATTCCACCACAGGCATCACCACTACCCTCCTTGTAACATTCCACCACCAATCTCCCTACCCTCCTTGTAACATTCACACCACCAGGCACCACCACTACCCTCCTTGTAACATTCCACCACAGGCACCACCACTACCTCCTTGTAACATTCCCACAGGCACCACCACTACCCTCCCTTGTAACATTCACACCCTGAGGTAAGAATGTGTGTGAGAGAGAAAAAGAGAGAGAATCAACAGGTGCTGGATGACAGTGTGGTCTTCTCTTTGCAATATGAGGTCAAGTGAAGACATAAGTGGGGAGGAAGGTCGAGTAGGGGAGGAAGGTCGAGTAAGGGGAGGAGAGAGTCAAGGAATAAGGGGGAGAGGGAAGGTCGAGTAGGGGGAGGAAGGTCAATGAGTGGAGGTCGGAAATGAGGAGGAAGGTCAGTAGGGGAGGGAAAGGGCAGTAGGGAGAGGAAGGTCAGTGGAAGTGGAGGAGGTCGAGGTAGGGGAGGAAGGTCGAGTAGGGGAGGGAAGGTCAGTAGGGAGAGGAAGGTCGAGTAGGGGAGGGAAGGCGAGGAGTGGAGAAGGTCAGTAGGTGGAGAGGGCAGGTAGGGGGGAGGGAAGGTCAGTAGGTGGAGGAAGGTCGAGTGGGGAGGGAAGGTCGAGTAGGGAGGGAGGTCGAGTAGGTGGAGGAAGGTCAGTAGGTGGAGGGAAGGTCGAGTAGGTGGAGGGAAGGTCGAGTAGGGAGGGGGAAGGTCGAGTAGGGAGGAGAAGGTCGAGTGGGGAGAGGAAGGTCGAGTAGGGGAGGAGGTCGGAGTGAGGGAGAAGGGCAGCAGTAGGGAGAGGGAAGGTCGAGTAGGGGAGAGGGAAGGTCAGTAGGTGGAGGAAGGGGCAGAGTAGGGGGAGGGAAGGTCAGTAGGGGAGGGAAGGTCGAGTAGGGGAGGAAGATCAGTGAGGGAGGAAGAGGGGGCGAGTTGGGGGAGGAGAGGACGAATAGGTGGATGAAAATCAGAATGAGAATATGAGGAGAAAGGATGAGGATAAAGTGGAGGGAGTAGGTGGAGTGGGAGGGAGGGTGTGGAGGGGCAGAGTGGAGTGGGAGGAGGGGGTGTGGAGGGGCGACTAATCCACTTAACCAGGTGCTCCCATATCCATAATACGTATATCAAACACCTGTCACATCTGTCCTCTTGTTACACCTGTCTCACACCTGTCACTTGCACCATCTGTCTACTATTTCCATTGAACAAACGTTTTCATATATCAAACACCTGTCTATCTATCATATCTGTCCGCCTGTCACACCTGTTCATATATCAAACACCTGTCTATCTATCACACCTGTCCGCCTGTCACACCTGTCCATGTCACATCTGTCCACCTGTCACATATTGTCGGATTAATCTGTCAGGTTACATCTGTTATACTGTCTATTATGATCTTGTGATTATTACCCGTCGTTTCTGTCTCCTCTCTCTCTCTCTCTCTCCTCTTCGTTTCTTTGTCTCCTCCTTCAATACTCTTTGCTCCTCTTTCGTCCCCCTGACACTCTACCCATCCCCCTGATCTTGACCCCCTGACCCTATCCCACTGATCCTGACCCTCTGAACTCGATCCCCTGACCTCATGACCTCATCCTCCTGATCCCGATCCCCTAATCCTGACCCTGACCCCATCCCCTGATCCTGACCCCACCCAATCCCCTGATCCTGACCCCTGACCCCATCCCCTGATCTCGTCCTACTAACCACGTACGTCATTACAAAAGTCCCAAGCCACACACACACGTCCCACAAGTCACGTCCCAAGCCACGCACACGTCCCCAAGTCACGCACACGTTCCATTAGCCACATACACGTCCCTGCCACATGCACGTCCACTAACCACGCACACGTCCCACTACCACGTACGTCCACAAACCACACACGTCCACTAGCCACATACGTCCCTACACGTACGTCCACTAACCACACACGTCCCAGGTACACGTCCCCCTGGCAGCCGTGGTGTGGGTGCGGGCACGCAGATGTGGGTCTGGTCGGGTGGTGGCCATAGAAGGCGAGCTGAGGCCGCCCCACGCCGCTTTAGGAGCACCAGCGTCCCCGGGCCTGGGTGGAGGGCAGGCGGAGGCCCTCGCTGGAGGGAAGGGAGGTAGTGCGCTTACCTGGTGGAGGGAAGGGAGGTAGTGTGCTTACCTGGTGGAGGGAAGGGAGGCAGTGTGCTTACCTGGTGGAGGGAAGGGAGGTAGTGTGCTTACCTGGTGGAGAGGGCAGTGTGCTTACCTGGTGGAGGGAAGGGAGGCAGTGTGCTTACCTGGTGGAGGGAAGGGGCAGTGTGCTTACCTGGTGGAGGAAGGGAGGCAGTGCTTACCTGGTAGGAGGGAAGGGAGGCAGTGTGCTTACCTGGTGGAGGAAGGGAGGTAGGTGTGCTTACCTGGTGGAGGGAAGGAGGCAGTGTGCTTACCTGGTGGAGGGAAGGGAGGTGTGCTTACCTGGTGGAGGGAAAGGGAGGCAGTGTGCTTACCTGGTGGAGAGGGAGGTAGTGTGCTTACCTGGTGGAGGGAAGGGAGGCAGTGTGCTACCTTACCTGGTGGAGGGAAGGAGGCAGTGTGCTTACCTGGTGGAGGGAAGCACATAATCCTTTACCTAGGTGGAGGAAGGAACAGAATCCCTCAAAGGAGGTGGAGGAAATATTGACTCCTTGTGATGGGTGGAGGGAAGGATGGTGGCTTTAAGAATCCCTCCTTCTTTACCTACTAGGGAGGAAGGGCGAAATCCTCATAGTAGGTGGAGGGAAGGAGGAGTTGACGACAGTGTGGTGCCAGCATGAGTAGTCACATCAGGAGGGAGGAGGGAGGGAGGAGGGAGGAGGAGGTCTTCTTTTGGTAGGTCGTCTTTCTGCGATGCGCTGGACGGGTTTTCATGTGTTTGTGCGGTACTGTGTGTTTGTTGTGTGTTTGTGCGGTACTGTGTGTTTGTGTGTGTGTTTGTGCGTACTGTGTGTTTGTTGTGTGTTGTGCGTACTGTGTTTGTGTGTGTTTGTGCAGTACTGTGTGTTTGTGTGTGTTTGTGCGGTACTGTGTGTTTGTGTGTGTTTTCAGTACTGTGTTTTGCAGTACTGTGTGTTTGTTGTGTGTTTGTGCGGTACTGTGTGTTTGTTGTGTGTTTGTGCAGTACTGTGTGTTTGTTGTGTGTTTGTGCGGTACTGTGTGTTTGTGTTTGTGTGCAGTACTGTGTGTTTGTTGTGTGTTTGTGCGGTACTGTGTGTTTGTTGTGTGTTTGTTCGGTACTGTGTGTTTGTTGTGTGTTTGTTGGGAGGAAAGGAAGGAGGGAGAGAAGGACAGTGGGGGAGTAGGGAGTGAATGTGGAGGATAGGGAGATCAGGGAGGGAGTGTGGAGGGCAGGGAGGGAGTGTGGAGGTCAGGGAGGTGTGGAGGGCAGGAGGGAGTGTGGAGGCAGGGGAGGGGAGGTGTGGAGGGCAGGGAGGAGTGTGGAGGGCAGGGAGGAGGTGTGGAGGGCAGGGAGGAGGGAGTGTGGGGGGCTGGGAGGGGGGAGTGTGGAGGCAGGGAGGGAGTGTGGAGGGCAGGGAGGAGTGTGGAGGGCTAGGGAGGGAGTGTGGAGGGGGCAGGGGAGGGGGGGGAGGTGTGGGGCTGGGGAGGGGGTGTGGAGGGCAGGGAGGTGTGGAGGGCAGGGAGGGAGTGTGGAGGCGGGGAGGGAGTGTGGAGGGCAGGAAGGAGTGTGGAGGGCAGGAGGAGAGTGTGGAGGGCAGGGAGGGAGTGTGGAGGGCAGGGAGGGAGTGTGGAGGCTGGGAGGGTGTGGGAGGGCAGGAGGGAGGTGGAGGCAGGGAGGGAGTGTGGAGGGCTGGGAGGAGTGTGGAGGGCAGGGAGGTGTGGAGGAGGACCGGAGAGAAGGTCAAGGTAATCAGGGTGGAGGGGCGGATGTGAGTGAGGAGGTTTTATGGAGGTGGTTGACTGTTGGTGGACGCTGAGGACCCCCCACCCTCCACCTCCACCATCCCTCCATCACCCTCCATCACCCTCCACCATCCCTCCATCACCCCTCCCCATCCTCATACCCCTCCACCATCCTCCATCACCCTCCACCACTCCATCACCCTCCCATCCCTCCACCATCCCTCCATCACCCTCCATCATCCCTCCATCACCCCTCCACCACCCTCCATCACCCATCGTCCATCCTTCCTCACCCCTTTCCATCACCTCTCAACCCCACTCCTCCACCACCACCTCCATCACCCCTCCATCACCCCTCCATCACCTCTCCATCACCTCTCCATCACCTCCTCACCCCCCAAAAAAGTCCTTCAAAGTGCTTGAATTTTTCTAAGAGATTTTTCAAGGTTTGGAAATTTTTGTGATAGAATATTTGGTTACAATGGATCAATAAAGACAGATTTATTAATTTTAAAGGTTCGTAACTCTCTCTCTCTCTCTCTCTCTCTCTCTCCTAAACATATATATCTGTACATACTATATACCTTCGACCACACTCACACAAACACCTTCCCTTATATCACAGGTTCTGACGACTGTATCAGGTGTGTAAGTGTGTTGTATGTAGCAGGTGTGTAGTGTTTATGCATCAGGTGTGTGTGTGTGTAACGTATGTTTAGTGTATAGCAGGTGTGTAGTGTATAGCGGCTGTGGATGTGTGAGATATATGTGTAGTGTAGCAGGTGTGTAGCAGGCGTGTAGCAGGTGTGTAGCAGGCGTGTAATAAACTTGTAACACACTGGCGGGCGTGACACAGCTTAAGTCTGATGCCCACCACAGCTGTATGCCCTTGTGGGTATGGTAGTGTGGCGGATCAAAGTGAATTGGTTATACCCGGGGCATAGACGTGACAGCTGATGCCCCACGGTGTGTTTGTGGCCCTGTGGTGGTGTTTGTGGCCCTGTTATTGTGGTGATGTTTGTGGCCCTGTGGTGGTGGTTGTGGCCCTGTGGTGATAGTAGAGGTGGTGTTTGTGGCCCTGCTATTGTGGTGATGTTTGTGGCCCTGTGGTGGTGGTTGTGGCCCTGTTGTGGTAGTGGTGTTTGTGGCCCTGCTGTTGTGGTGATGTTTGTGGCCCTGTGGTGGTGGTTGTGGCCCTGTGGTGATAGTAGAGGTGGTGTTTGTGGCCCTGCTGTTGTGTGGTAGAGAGAGAGGAGAGAGAGAGAGAGAGAGAGAGAGAGAGAGAGAGAGAGAGAGTCTATATTGTCTTCATTATTTTTATTCTTGAAACTATATGGGTGTGTCGTAAGTATCTGTTGACCTCTCCGCTGTCTCTACCTGCAGCAGTGAGACAGATTTGTAACAGTGAGAGACTTTGTGAGAAGATTTACAACAGTGAGACAGATTTACCAACAGTGAGACAGATTTGTAACAGTGAGACAGATTTGGAACAGTGAGACAGATTTGTAACAGTGAGACAGATTTAACAGTGAGACAGATTTGTAACAGTGAGACAGATTTGTAACAGTGAGACAGATTTATAACAGTGAGACGGATTTACCAACAGTGAGACAGATTTGTAACAGTGAGACAGATTTGTAACAGTGAGACGGATTTTAACAGTGAGACAGATTTGTAACAGTGAGACAGATTTACAAACAGTGAGACAGATTTGTAACAGTGAGACAGATTTGTAACAGTGAGACAGTTTACCAACAGTGAGACAGATTTGTAACAGTGAGACGGATTTACCAACAGTAGAAGATAACAGTGAGACAGATTTAACAGTGAGACAGATTTGTAACAGTGAGACAGATTTGTAACAGTGAGACAGATTTACCAACAGTGAGACAGATTTGTAACAGTGAGACAGATTTGTAACAGTGAGACGGATTTACCAACAGTGAGACAGATTTGTAACAGTGAGACAGATTTGTAACAGTGAGACAGATTTTACCAACATACAGTTTGTAACAGTGAGACAGATTTGTAACAGTGAGACAGATTACCAACAGTGAGACAGATTTACCAACAGTGAGGCAGATTTGTAACAGTGAGACAGATTTGTAACAGTGACATTTGTAACAGTGAGACGGATTTACCAACAGTGAGACAGATTTGTAACAGTGAGACAGATTTGTAACAGTGAGACAGATTTTACCAACAGTGAGATTTGTAACAGTGAGACAGATTTGTAACAGTGAGACAGATTTGTAACAGTGAGACGGATTTTCCAACAGTGAGACAGATTTGTAACAGTGAGACAGATTTGTAACAATGAGACAGATTGTAACAGTGAGACAGATTTGTAACAGTGATACGGATACCAACAGTGAGACAGATTTGTAACAGTGAGACAGATTTGTAAACAGTGAGGCAGATTTGTAAACAGTGAGACAGATTTGTAACAGTGAGACAGATTTGTAACAGTGAGGCAGATTTGTAACAGTGAGACAGATTTGTAACAGTGAGACGGATTTACCAACAGTGAGACAGATTTGTAACAGTGAGACAGATTTGTAACAGTGAGACGGATTTACCAACAGTGAGACAGATTTGTAACAGTGAGACGGATTTACCAACAGTGAGACAGATTTGTAACAGTGAGACGGATTTACCAACAGTGAGGCAGATTTGTAACAGTGAGACAGATTTGTAACAGTGAGACAGATTTGTAACAGTGAGATAGATTTGTAACAGTGAGGCAGATTTGTAACAGTGAGACGGATTTGTAACAGTGAGACGGATTTACCAACAGTGAGACAGATTTGTAACAGTGATACGGATTTACCAACAGTGAGACAGATTTGTAACAGTGAGACAGAATTGTAACTGACATTTTAGTGATATTATTCCATACATTAGTAAAATAATATAACAATATGAAAAAGCTGACATATTCCTTTGCGTCAGGTGTCAGCGAACCTCAAGTCAGCATTAGAAACTGACACTTTGGATTTGTTTTATGGTGTCAGCCACCTTTATAAAGCGAAATTTTACAGTTATTTTATTGTGAGTTATTTATTGTGAGCTATTTATTGTGAGCTATTTATTGTGAGCTATTTATTGTAAGGTATTTATTGTGAGCTATTTATTGTAAGGTATTTTTTGTAAGGTATTTATTGTTATTTATTGCGTGTTATTTATTGTTATTGTTATTATTTGTTATTTATTGCTATTTATTGTTATTTATTTTGTTATTTATTGTAAAATTAGGTGAGGTTTGGATAATTCACTACTTAATGTTTTCAATATTTTTTTTAAATTTTCGGCCCAGAAGATTTTATTTATTTTATTTTTTAATTAAAATTGTAGAAACAGAACCAGGATTTTTTTTTATTATTGAAATTTGAAAGAAATTCCCTCCTTGATTTTTAATATATTTTTAATAACCAAGAAAGTAAATTTTAATGATTTTTTTTACGTTAAATCCAGAAACACTAATTTTAATATGATTTTTTCTTATAAACTTTGTCCCTAATTTTAATACCGTGTAAGAGAATTTCTTTTAAAAACTATCAAACTATTTATTGGTGTCGTTAAACATAATATATATATATATATTGGGATATTTTTTTCCACTAGGTAATTTTTAAATGACGTTCATAAATACTGCCCCCCAAAAATATATTCACGTTTTTATTTATTTATTTATTTTGCTTCCATTGACTTTGAGAGTTTGTTAAGGAAGAGTGAGGTATTTTAACAGTGGGTCTTGTATGCCCCTTATGACCGTTTGTCTTATGGTTGGATATTGTTGAAGCCTTGTGGGTGGTGCTAATTCTGGAGATGGAGTGATGATAATATGGCTCTCTCTCTCTCTCTCTCTCTCTCTCTCACAGGTAGATCCTCGGTTTTCGTCTCCACCCATCAGAAGGGATCATTACCTGGTCACAGATCCAAGCACTGAGACACACAGTTCCGCCACACCCACTAATATATCAACCCTATATAAACTGCTCTATATATAACTGAACAATGTAGCTCTATAAACTGCTCTATATACACTAGTTTGTATATAACTGACAAATGTGGCTATATAAACTAGAATATATATGACTAGTGTAGCTATAAACACTAGTCTATATATATCTGATAAATTTAGTTATATATACTAGGATATATATATGACTGAGAACTCTATCTATGGGAATTAATATATATTTAACCTGGAAATATATGCAAATTAGTTGTTTATATCTATCAACTCTGTATATAAACCTGTATGTATGTATGTATGTGTGTATGTGTATATGTATGTATGTATGTATAGGTATATCATTATTAACTTGAAGCCTCTAATAATTCATTCACCATTCACTGACAGTAAATTCTTCCTATTAAACGTCAATAACTCAACTAGTTCAGCCAATCACTGGAGAGTTATCACAACCAACCAATCGGAGACCACTTTACAAAGGACAACAAATCATCTCATTGGTTACTGACAGGTCGTGGAATCCCAAACATAAAAATGATTTTATATTTTCTTTTTTTGGGGCTGAGTTTTTTTTGTGTGTGTGCGTGTGTGTGTGTGTGTGTGTGTGTGTGTGTGTGTGTGTGTGTGTGTGTGTGTGTGTGTGTGTGGACAAATCACTCTACTGGCGCCACTAAGGAGTTTCTATGAGGCGAGGAATAATATTTTTTTTGAGAAGAATATATTATGTTTCTGTTGTCGTGAAATCATTTGTGTGCGCCCCAGATTTGGTCATCTGAAGGGGGTAGGGGGGAGGGAGGGATGTCCAAGGAGGGGGAGGTCATTTGGTGGGGGTGGGGAAGGTCGTAGAGGAGGGAGGGGGAAGGTCGTAGAGGGGGGAGGGGAAGGTCGTCCGAGGAGGGGGAGGTCGTAGAGGGAGGGAGGGGAAGGTCGTCCGAGGAGGAGGGGGGTCGTAGAGGGAGGGAGGGGAAGGGGCTTAGGGACCTTAGCCATTCACTTCAGTTCATTCATTTATTCGTTAGCTTCCTTTATAACTCAGCTAAGGTGGGTTAGAAGGTTAGGTTAAAGTTACGTTAATTTAGCCACGTTAATGTCTGGTAAACGTTGAGGTTAATGTTAGGTTAAAACAGGTTAGGTTTGGTGAGGTCGGGTAGGGGTTAAGGAGGAGGGAGAGAAGGAGGAAGGGAGGATAGCGCGAGACAGGAGAAGGAGGGAGAGAGAAGGGAGGGACAGAGATGCACTCCCTTACGTAATAATACTTTCGTCAATTTCTCGGAAGATTTCACCACTTATGGAGACCCGCCCTTGTGTGTGTGTGTGTGTGTGTGCTGGTCTCCACCCCTCCACACACACACGCACACACACACACACACACACACACACACACACACACACAGTCCTCAATTTTATGCTCTCTCAGTGTCGGAAATGTTTGCCTCAACAGTTTTATTATGATGCTCCCTCCTCCCCCATCCCGTTTTCTGTTGCTGTAAACAACTTTTTTTTGTTTGGTGGCGCTCTTATCACCTGTGGTATTTATTGATTGATTTTGTTTATTTTTTATGTTGTTTCCTGTTTAGTTGTTCATTTGTTTATTATAATTATTTGTTATTGTATTTATTTATTTGTTTATATATTTATTTATGTATTTATTTGTTTATTTATTGTATTTATTTATTTTTTTATTTTTTATTTGTTTATTCATTAGCCAGGTGTGTGAGGGAGTAACCAATTGTGTGGGGGAGTAACCAGGTGTGTGGGGGAGTAACCAGGTGTGTGGGGAAGTAACCAGGTGTGTGGGGGAGGACCAGGTGTGTGGGGAGTAACCAGGTGTGTGGGGAGTTACCAGGTGTGTAGGGGAGTAACTAGGTGTGTGGGGGGGCACCAGGTGTGTGGGGGAGTGACCAGGTGTGTGGGGGAGCACAGGTGTGTGGGGGAGAATTCAATTGTGGGGGAGTAAATCACGTGTGTAGGGGGAGTAACCAGGTGTGGGAAGTAACCAGGTGTGTGGGGAGTGACCAGGTGTGTGGGGGAGTAACCAGGTTTGTGAGGGAGTAAATCAGGTGTGTGGGGGAGTTACTAGGTGTGTAGGGGGAGTAACCAGGTGTGTGTGGGGAAGTAACCAGGTGTGTGTGGGGAGAGTGACAGGGTGTGTGGGGGAGTTACTAGGTGTGTAGGGAGTAACCAGGTGTGTGGGGGCAACCAGGTGTGGGAGGACCAGGTGTGTGGGGGAGTTACTAGGTGTGTGGGGGAGTAACCAATTGTGTGGGGGAGTAACCAGGTGTGTAGGGGAGTAACCAGGTGTGTGGGAAGTAAATCAGGTGTGTGGGGAGGACCAGGTGGGGAGTAACCAGGTTTGTGGGGAGTAACCCGGTGTGGGGGAGGACTAGGTGTGTGGGGAGTGATCAGTGGGGTGACCAGGTGTGTGGGGAGGACCAGGTGTGTGG
>NW_024733231.1:5480051-5485051 GCF_018991925.1 Homarus americanus
CACCTCTCACACACCCTGGCCTTACCACACACCTCACACACACACCCTGACCTCACACACACACCCTGGCCTTACCACACTCACACACCCTAGTATTACCACACACCTCTCACACACCCTGGCCTTACCACACACCTCACACCCTGGTTAGGTTAGGGTGAGGAATGAGGGAGGTCAGGTGTTGAGTCAGGTTAGCAGGTGTTAATTAGAAAGTACAGCTGGCGGTGACCCAAGACCTGACCAAAGCGGGGGCTGGTCTGAGTGGCCCCGGTCCTAATAGGTCTTTAAATATTTGAATTAGGTCTTGGTATATTGAAAGTATTTGTCTATGTATGTATGTATGTATGTATGTATCTATCTATCCATCTATCTATGTGTATCCAACCTAACCTAACCTAAACCACCTTTAACCTAACCTAACCCTTAACAAAGCTACACAGAGCGTCAACTTTAGTGGGAAATAGTCGATCTCAGTTGAAATCGTGGAAGTGTGAATCTCTTCTACGTAACCTTCGATGAGCCAATAATTCCGGGTTGTGTACGAGACGGGTGTTCGGACGTGCCTGGCCTGACGTTCACTACCAACCTGATGTAGGAGAATATATCAGAAGGCAGGATAGGAGGCTCTCATACGGCAGGATAGACTGAGAATGGAAGAAAACTCCCAAAGGGTAAACCAGGAAGGGATAGGAGGCACTCAGACGGCAGGATAGACTCAGGATGGCAGGATAGGCATGATGAACTGGGAAACCTATGTTGATTAGTTCGTGGAAAGTGACAGACAGTATACTGAGGGAGGACACACACAGACAGACACAGACACAGACAGACACAGACAGACAGACAGAGAGACAGAGAGAGAGAGAGAGAGAGAGAGACAGAGGTGATGGAGGGCGTCACCGCTACCTACACTCAGGTGTGGTTCTCAACTTTGCATCTTTATGTCTCACATATTATCCCACTCCAAGTCCTGTCAGGTCCCTCCCCCACTCCAGGTCCTGTCAGGTCCCTCCCCCACTCCAGGTCCTGTCAGGTCCCTCCCCCACTCCAGGTCCTGTCAGGTCCCTCCCCCCACTCCAGGTCCTGTCAGGTCCCCCTCCAGGTCCTGTCAGGTCCCTCCCACTCCAGGTCCCGTCAGGTCCCTCCCCCACTCCAGGTCCTGTCAGGTCCCTCCCCCACTCCAGGTCCTGTCAGGTCCCTCCCCCACTCCAGGTCCTGTCAGGTCCCTCTGATGATGATGATGATAATAATAATAATGATAATTGTTCAGTAATTTTATCTTATGGTTAGTGTTTTGTTGTTGTTTATTGATGTTGTTGTTGTTGTGTACCGTTTAGGTCATAATTATCTGGACACTTGGTATATTATTCGGGGTGTAGTTGTAAGGCCATGTATGTATGTATGTATATAGTTGGTGAACGTTTTTTTATTGGTTTATAGTTGTGAACGTTTTTAGTAGCTGTGAACGTTTTTGTTGGTTTCTGGTTGTGAACAGTGTACATATAACTTACTGTATGGTGTACATGTAACAAACGGTGTACGGGGGGTGGGGGGGGCGGGAGGGGGAGGGGGAGGACACACTAAACAATTTGGCAGGGGCGGTCCACCCAGTGATGGCTCTACAGGGTATAATTTGCCACCCTACTGACTCCCACACTGAGCTGCCTGTAGCGCCACCATCCTTCTTGTTGTTGTTGATGCTGTTGATTTGTCGTCGTCTTCTTTATTCTTGTTGTTTTTGTTATTGATCTTGTTTTTCTTGTTTCTTCTTCTTCTTCCTGGGTGTGGGTCGTAGTAGTTGTAGTAGTAGTAGTAGTAGTTGTAGTTGTAGATAGTAGTAGTAGTAGTAGTAAACACAGTGTTAGGTAGCAGCCACCTGGGCGGGGCAGGTGACTCGCGCTAATTACCTCCGCACCTTACCTGTAAAGCTCCGCCCACAGCCAAGCAAAGAATGTTCGTGGCGTGGGCGTGGCGAGGGTGGTACGGGCGTAACTTGGGCGTGGCGATGAATATGTAGGCGTAAAGGGAGAGATATGGGCGTGAGGGAGGGCAGTGGACAGCATCTATCCTGGGGAAAAAAATCGTAAGTCCTTATTTAGGAAGAAGAAAAACCCAGGATGAACAAGGATGGGTTTAATAGTTACGTTAAATCATACTATAAAACAAATTATATGTCCCTCATGAAAGACTTCCACCAGTCAGGTCAGGAAGGCCGAAAATTACAATAACATAGAAGCACCTGAAGATTAACCACCCCCAGGTAATTTAACTTGATAGCTAAACACCTTTACACTACCTGGGGGGGGGGGTTAGGTTAGGTTAGCTTAGATTGGGTTAATTAGTGTACCTTTGCTTGTATTTAATTACCTGTACTTGTAATTAATTAATGTACCTGTACTTTATTAGACCTTATCCATATATGGTTTAATTAATTACTCTACCTGTATTTTACCTGTACTGTAATTAATTAATGTACCTGAACTTACTGTAACTATTCACTTAATTACTGTATTTACATATCTAATTAATCACCATACCTCTATATACTGTAGCTAAATTACATAACAATTATGTAACCAAATTTCATGACTACTTTCTCGTTGACAGGTTGGGCGTGGAGGGTGGGGATGTGGGCGGTGTGAGTGGGCGGACGGTGAAGGAGGGTGGCAGAGGAGGTGGTGCACAAGAGGAGGCCGACAAAACCACCAAAGGACGAGGAAGGTAAGTTCAGGTGTGGTGCAGGTGTGGTGCAGGTGTGTACAGGTGTGGTGTAGGTGTGTACAGGTGTGGTGTAGATGTGGTGTACAGGTGTGATGTCTGGTACCCTGTTGTGTGTTGTGGTACTTAGGCAGTAGGTATGCATTGGGGGGTATGATGGCGTGTGATTGGCTGATGAGAGAGAGAGAGAGAGAGAGAGAGAGAGAGAGAGAGAGAGAGAGTTTAAGTTGACCCGAAGAAAAATTTAATCTACAAATCATTAAAAATAAAAACCTAACCTAACCTAACGTAGAAAGTTATTTAAATTAGTTTAGTTTAATAATATTCAAAGTTCTTAATGAGAGTTCTACTACAAGTAAGAGCCTAATTAGACCCTCTTAATTACCATGTACTGTACGATAGTTTGGGACGTGACTACAGGCGCTGACCATCCACTATCAGTACTGGCGGGCGTATGATGTTTGTTTACCTCTATAGAGTATTGTTTCTCTAACTCTACTCAGGGTTTTCTCACACCTGGCACCCCCACATGCCATGTTTGTTGATGGGGGAGCCAGATGTGTGCTGGTAGTAGGTACACATACCTACACAAACACATTTATACATATTTATACGCACATACTTATACACACATACTCTTACACATATTCACACACACATTGATACACACTTTCACACACATACTTGTACATACATGTGGCGACCTGTGGTGTAATGGTTAGCATGTTCGCCTCGCAAACGAGCGGACCCGGGGTTCGATCCCGAGACAGGGTGAAACTTTGGGCAAGTTTCTTTACGCCATTTGCCTCTGTCTACCCAGCAGTAATTGGGGACCTGGATTTGCTGATCGTGTTCCGAGGTTATGGTTAACCAGTGCAGTTGGCGAGTTGTCCGGTCATCTCGGACTATTCCTTGACACTGGGCCATGCAGCTCGTTACCTCAGGGTGTGGTTGTTGTGTTGGCGACAGCTTCTACACCTTAAACAAAACACGCCTAGGTGGCCCTTGGGCCGGCCATCCTTGTTATACGAGGGGCGACCATTATATTATTATACATATACATACACATACACACACACATACACTTATATACAGTACACACACAGACACACACACGCAGAGTTGTATGACGTCAGGGATGAGAGTCAGAGTTGAGTGGTAAATACCAAGAAACATACACGTGTCTGCCAAGCGTCGACCCCCTACCCCTTACCCACCCCACACACCTCCCCCCTCCTTCCCCCCACACACCTCCCCCCTCCTTCCCCCCACACACCTGCTATTTCTGATGTGTGGGAAGCAGAGTGGTGTTTAGTCCGGGTCCTCTTTGTGTGTGTGTGTGTGTGTGTGTGTGTGTGTGTGTGTGTGTGTGTGTTACCTGGATACAGTACTTGAAAATATTCAACCAGGTAAATCTTTGAGGATCCACCACGTGTGTCGTCTCTCGGTGCCATCCCCTTGGCACTGAGTCCGTCTTACCCAGAGTGCTACTGTGGCCCTCCTCCCACTTAACATAGGGTGCCAATGTGGCCCTGTGTGGTTCTTGCTCAGAGTGCCAGTGTGGTCTCTCTGCCTATCATCCCAGGGTGCCACTCTGAATATGTGTGTCCAGAGCCCTTGGCCATTTAATAAGTGGCCTAAATATTTATATAATGACCCCAGAGCCTAGATAATGACCCCAGCAGACAGTAATGACCTTGTGCTTCGTATTTCCACTTATGCTATTATCGCTACGTCACGAAACAAGGGGATGGGGAGAAGTGAGGGAAAGTTTGGCAGATATCAGGTAACAGTTCTGAGAAGTAGGTAGCGTGTGCCAACCTGACCCCCCCCCCACCCCCCACTCCCTCCACCAGTCCGTCCTCTCCCTTCTCCCCTCTACTCCCTCCATTCCCTGTACTCCCTTCTCTCCCTCCTTCCCCTCCCTCCCCTCCATCTCCCTCCACCAATACCTCCCACATCGTGTACTCGTCCAAGAACACACACACACACACACACACTTAACACCTCTCAACTCATACTTAAGACTCACCACCTACTTATAACCCCCCACGCTGCTCTATTACTTATAAATCACACGCTTAAGTACAGGTACAGATCTAAGTATTAACCACAGGTACAGAAATTCCCACCTGGCTGTACCTGTAATTAAGGAAATTAGTTGAGGTTACTTACCTTTTTGTATCTGTAACTGTACTTGTATTTGAATACTGTACCTGTAGTTACACCTGTCTCTACCTGTTCCTACACCTGATCCCACACCTGTATCACCTGATCCCACA
>NW_024733231.1:5487551-5577551 GCF_018991925.1 Homarus americanus
GAGGATGAAGGGAAGGAAGGAAGGGAGATGGGGTGGGAAGAGGATATGGGAAGGTGGGGGAGGGCAGGTGGGGGAGAGCAGGTAGGGGGTAGAGGGAGGAGGGTGGGAGGGAGGGAGGAGGGGCAGGGGTAAAGGGAGGGGCAGGTGGTGGGGGGGGGGGGCAGGTGGGGGAGGGGCAGGTGGGAGGGCAAGGGAGGGCAGGGGGGAGGGCAGGGGGGAAGGGAGGGCAGGTAGGGAGGGCAGGTAAAGGGAGGGTGGTAAAGGGAGGGCAGGTAAAGGGTAGGCAGGGGGTGGGAGGCAGGAGGAGGTAGAGGGAGGCAGGTGGGGAGGCAGGTAGGGGAGGGCAGGTAAAGGGGAGGGCAGGTGGGAGGGCAGGTAGAGACGGGTGGGGGGGGAGGGGGGGAGGGCAGGAAGGGGGAGGGCAGGTAGGGAGGGGAGGGGAGGGCAGGTGGGGTGGAGGCAGGTAGAGGTAGGGGGGGGAGGGCAGGTAAAGGGAGGTAAGGAGAGGGAGGGCAGGTAAAGGGGGAGGGTAACGAATGATGAGAGAGAGTTTATCAGGTTATGAACGCCTGCAGAATCCTTGTAGGGAGGTGTTGATCTCCCTCGTACTGCACACACACCGCCTCCCTCCCTCCTCCCACATCTACCCCTCCTTACCCATCACCTCTCTCAATCCTCCCTCCCCCTTCCCTCCTTTCCTTCCTTCCTCCTTCCCCCTCCCCTCCCTCCCTCCCCCTCCCCCCCTCCCTTCCCCTCCCCTCCCCCTTCCCCTTCCCCCTCCCTCCCCCCGCATTTCCCCCTCCCTATCCTCCCCCCCCTCTCCCCCCTTCCCCTCCCTCCCCCCTTCCCCCTCCCTCCCCCTTCCCTCCCCCTCCCCTTCCCCCCTTCCCCCTCCCTCCTGCCCCTCCCTCCGTCAATGGACTACTCACCATTGGTATACAGAATGGACCAGCATTATAACATTACTTAAGTTACATCAGTCTGACTCGATTCGCTTTTGTTTTTTGTTTGTTTTTTTCCTTGTGTGTGTGTGTTTATATATGTGTGTATGAATGTGTGTATCGTGTGTGTGTGTGTGTGTCCAACTATTAGCCATGGTAAATTATAGTACCGTATAAGGGGTAATTATCCACCTTTAATTACTAGTAGTCATTATTACCCCCAAGCTTCATTTAGCGAGACCAAAAGCTTCATTTAGCAAGGTCAAGCTTCCCGCGGTTAAAGGTCAGTCACCCGGGCTGTAACGACGACCTTCAAAATATTAAGTAAAGATCCCTAGCTGACTGAAGACGGCCACGCCTTCCTCCCTAACCTAACCTAACCTAACCTAACCTAACCTAACCTAACCCCAGGTAGCGTAATGGTCTTTATAATCATCAGGTGAAATAAGCTGGTGGCTATTAAGCAAGAATTGATCATTGTTTATTGTTTGTTTGTTTAGTTTTTGATTTATTGTTGATTGATAGCGGTATTATTATTATTATTATTATTATTATTATTGTTGTTGTTTCTCACATACGTACACAGCCTTTCATTAAACATACTGTATATATTTATCATTCATTATCTCTCTCACACACACACAGCTTCCGGTTACGGTGTTTTAGCCCCTCTGGTAGTCAGGGTGTGGATAGTGTTAACATATGCGCGGGAATTTTTTTTTTTTTTAGATAAACATTGAGAGGCGAGGCGGCGGTGTGTCCGTGTAAAGCACATAAGGTGTACTAGTGTGTCCTGATGCATGTATCCTCTCTCCCTGTGTCTTATTCCAAGAGTTATTATGTGTTATGTCATGTGTATGTGTCTGTAGTGTGTGTCAGGTGTGTGTAAAGGAGGTATTGAGAGTCAGATGTACTGTATATACCAGCTTTACCCGCGTCTCCTCACTACCAAAACAGTATACGGGATTACTGT
Organism: Homarus americanus; assembly: GCF_018991925.1. Classification (NCBI taxonomy): domain Eukaryota; kingdom Metazoa; phylum Arthropoda; class Malacostraca; order Decapoda; family Nephropidae; genus Homarus; species Homarus americanus. The sequence continues at coordinate 5,489,466 of NW_024733231.1, forward strand.
CATGGCTGCGTGTGATTATTTGTTTTTTTATTTCTCTTTATTTGATTGAGATTCTGGTGTGTGTTGGTGTTATAAATAGTTATTATGTTAGGGAAATGTTTAGGTATAAGGTGATGGGGTTAGCAGATGTGGGGGAGTTATGTTAATGTCGTGTGATAGATAATTTTTTTTGTGTCTGGAAGTATCTGGCATTTGAGAGGACTCTGATCAATGATACCAATGCAGGAATATGTTGATACCTACCGTTCAATGCTCTTAACTAACTCCTATAACCATCCTGTAATATAACCTTCATATATTACCCTAACCGTTTAACTATATATGGATAAATGTATATATAATCGATGGATAATGATGTAAATAGGGATTATAAGAAGGGGAATGGGAATTATTAAAAGAAGGTGTAGGGCGGAGGGATGTTGGTAGTACTCAAGGGAGGCGCCGTATAAGGTGTGTTCTGGGATGGCCGCCAACGTACTAAATGTCATATTACACTCTGTGGTCGCCGGAGCTGTGTAAGGCGATATGAGGACACCACCAGACAAGGCGGGGTCGTGTCGCAGCAGACGTATAAATAAGATAACCCCCCCCCCCCAAGCGTTGATTTTAATTACGTTTGACTTTATAATCAACGACATTAAATTTAAATATCTCGAGTCAACTAGCTATCGTTCACTTCGGTATGACAGACTAACGAATACCGGACTGTATTATTAATGGATATACAAACGTTGATTTTAATTACGAATTTAAAATGAATTATGGAAAATGTATATGAAAAAAAGGGTGTGAGGGTGTGGCGTGGGGGTGTGGCGTGGGGGGTGTGGCGTGGGGGTGTGGCGTGTGTGATACTTGGAGGCGAGGAAGAAGGTGAAGTGTGAACCTGACAATTATTGGCCTGTTGCCATTGAGTGATGGTGGTTGTCTCCCGTCCAACACTGGTGGTGGTGGTAGGGGTGGTGGTGAAGGGTTAGTTGTGGTGGTGAACGTAGGGGGGTGGGGGGTAGTAGAAGTGGTGGTGGTTGTGGTAGTGATGATGGTTGTAGTTGTGGTGATGGTGGTGAAGGGTTGGTTGCAGGTCTCAACCCAACCCAAACATTAGGAAAGGAACCTATTAGGACTGGGGTTAAGTTAGGTTAAGTTAGGTGAGCATTAAGGTGGTTAATCTTGAGGGGTGGGGGGGACTTATCTTCATGTGACCCCCTCATAAAATTCTAAGCTTTACCCCAAATACTGCATCTTCAATAAATCGTAACTCCTACCCCCCTTTATTTAAGCTTTATACAACACATCACGTAAGCTTGAACACATAGATAGATTTTTAAATATTCTTACGTCAATTTTTACTCTTAATTTATCTTCCATATAACTTTTCCCATATATTTTAATTAATTTTTTTTATTCGTTTGTTTTCGTAAGTTTTAGTCCCATAGACCGTCACGTTAAGGCAGGTGAATAATGTACTGTTGATGGTATCTTGAGTGACGTGAGTGACCTTGTGTGTGGGGGGGGATGAGTCACCCCGGCAATGAATGAGTGAGACGGGGGAGAGGGTGAGGTAGGGTGAGTGAGGGGTGGGGGGAAGGGGAGAGGGGAGAGTTGGGGAGTGGGGAGGAGAGGGTGTTAGGATGGCAAGAGGCCATACCTCCCACCTTCCTTGTTCGCCCTCACCCTTTTAGCGTCACCCCCCCCCTCCCTCACACACACACACACACACACACACACACACACACACGTATATAATCGTTAAAATAAAATAGAAAATGTTCGTGTGTGTGTGTCTGTGTATATATGTATGTATGTATGTGTGTGTGTGTATGTATGTATGTATGTATGTATGTGTGTGTGTGTGTGTGTGTGTGTGTGTGTGTGTGTGTCGGTCAGGTTAAAACACTAAACTTGGTATATGTACATGTAACCTGCCGTCAATTTTTGTCACTAGAAAACACCGCCATGATAACTGCCAGATCATACAGTTTATGTTCCAGTCTAAACTAATGACGACGTCGAAATTGACAGTCAAATCACAGTTCAATTACCAGTCTTATGAAATCTTTAAAAACTCGCTCATAAATCATAGTTCATTTACCAGTCTAATAAAAACTTCGAAATTGACAGTCAAATAACACAGTTCATTCACCAGTCAAATCTTATACAGTGTCCATTTATGGTGGTATGGTATAGGTAATGGTGACTCATGGTAGTAAACTTATGGTAGGTTGAGTCTTATGGTGCCGTTATGGTTCGTCAGCCATGGTGTACTGGACACTATTGGGACGCTCTACTATGTATTATTCATTTCATCTCTGACTTACCCACAACACCAGTTTCCATCCCCCACTGTTGCCTAGTCGCTACCACACCCACCCCACTGACCCACCCCACCCACCCCACTGACCCACCCCACCCACCCCACTGACCCACCACCAACACAATATCACCAAGTCACCGCTAAATCAGCTTTCTAGTTTCTATTTGAGCTTCACTAACTATATAAACGTAGCCATTGTCTTAAGTCAAGCTGGGGGGCCGCCTCTTGGAGTGAGTGATTTGCGTCTTTTCCTCACTAAACCTGTCATGATTAAGTCAAATTATTCTGTGTCTGACTTTCTATTGATTCTCTCGCCCTCCTTGACACAGTGTAACGATGTGTGTGTGTGTGTGTGTGTGTGTGTGTGTGTGTGTGTGTGTGTGTGTGTGTGTGTGTGTGTAGACTTAAACATTGGTTCCTAGTTTACTGTTTGTGTGTGTTTGTACAGGTGATGTGTTTGTACCCCATTTAGGTTAGGTTAGGTGTAGACGAATTAAAACTTGTTGATATACATTAGGCACATCTTGACTACCTCTGATGTTGGCACCGGTAATGGTTGGGTTGTAGCCAGCGTGGAGTAACAGTGACGGGACTACCTCTCTCTCTCTTAGTGAGGTGTATGTATGTATGTATGTATGTATTTACCCTGTATGCATGTATGTTTGTATGTATTCTCCTGTTCTAAGGGTCGCTAATTATATCTCGGGGCCCTCCCATTCTACCCGAACTGGAAATGGGTGTCTGACTATAGGAAAATGAGATTAGGTTAAGTTAGCTTAGGTTAGATTAGGTTAGGTACAGTGCCGGAAACTCCGCCTCCTTGGGTAACAAAGGGTTGAAGGCTTTTAATATACAGGTGTGTCTAGGTAACTCATTCTCGGTCCAGCTCTCCCAGCACGACTGATCGACCCTGATCATTATGACACAAACACACAGTTGGAGCTAAACTAACCTGACCTAACCTGACACAAGGCAAACAGGAGTGTCAGAAGCAAATAGAGATGTCAGGCGTATAGACAAATAAACAATGAAGGGTCGTGTGTGTGTGTGTGTGTGTGGAGGGACATGACCTTGGTGCCTTGGGCTGCCAGAAGACGTGTCATTCATTGGCTCTAAATGAATGACTGGCACTCTCTCTCTCTCTCTCTCTCTCCTTCATATGACACTCTCCTCCTTCCTCCTCCTCCCCCTCTTGTCTCTCTCTTCTCTCCTCTTCCTCCTCCCTCTTCAGGCTTTCAATTGCCTCCCCACACGCTCCTCACCGTTTCCCTCCTCCTCCCTCTCCCTCCTCTCTCCTCCCCTCTCCTCCTTCCTCTCCTCCCCCTCCCTCTCTTCTCTCCTCTCTCTCCTCCCTCCCTTCCTCCCTCCTCCCCCTTCCCCTCTCTCCTCCCCTCTCCCCTCTCTCCTCCCCTCTCACTCCTCCCCCTCTCCTCCCCTCTCCTCCCCTCTCCGGTAGGGTTTACTATTTGTTTTGTGACCAATCAGAAAACGTGTTTTTGACCCTCACCAGCCAATCAGAAGACGTGTTTATAAGTGCCTAAGGAGCCATCAGAAAAAGTGATTCGATTTTATAACCTTAATTAGCCAATCAGGAGACTTAAAAGGTCACTTAATCTCCAGGAACCAATCAAAAACCAGGAAAGATTTACATGACCAATCAAAAACCAGGTAAACGTTTCAGTAACCAATCAAAACGAGTAAAAAAAAAACACACACACATCAAATATCCAATGAAAATCCGACTAAACAAACACCAAACAAAATCAAGGGTTTACCAATGAAAAAACAAACACACAAGGAAAGGTGGGCGATGGACCAATGAGAAAGGAGTATCTGTATTTGGTTTTATTTGTGGCCTTGTTATTGGCCGCTGCTTGGCCACTTCTGGGAACTTAGACAGTGTTGCCAATGTCTTCCTCCTACCATCTACCAGTGTTACTAACGCTATCTGGCACCCATTTTGTGGCTCTCTTAGTAATAGTGAATAGATTAATGGATTTACCTGAAGTTTAGACACCCTAGTTTATTTTACCTGAAGATTAACCTAACTATCTTACCTTACCTTACCTTCCTAATTTAACCTTACCTTACCTTCCTAATTTAACCTTACCCTACCTTACCTCACCTAACACTAACCTAACACTAACCTAACCTAACACTAACACTAACCTAACCTAACCTAACCTAACACTAACCTAACCTAACCTAACCCCCCTACCCTCAGGCAGCATAAGCGTATTTCATCAGATAAAATAAATTGGGTTAGGTCAGGTTAGATTAGGTTAGGTTGGTTAATCTTTAGGTGAAATAAGCTGGGGAGGATAATCTTCAGGTGAAATAAGCTGGGGAGGATAATCTTCAGGTGAAATAAGCTGGGGAGGATAATCTTCAGGTGAATTAAGCTGAGGGGTGCTAATCTTCGGGTGAAATAAGCTGAGAGGGTTAATCTTCAGGTGAAATAAGCTGAGAGGGTTAACTTCAGGTGAAATAAGCTGAGAGGGTTAACTTCAGGTGAAATAAGCTGAGAGGGTTAAACTTAGGTGAAATAAGCTGGGAGGTTAATCTTCAGGTGAAATAAGCTGAGAGGGTTAAACTTCAGGTAAATAAGCTGAGAGGTTAAACTTCAGGTGAAATAAGCTGAGAGGGTTAAACTTTAGGAAATAAGCTGAGAGGGTTAAACTTCAGGTGAAATAAGCTGGGAGGATAATCTTCAGGTGAAATAAGCTGGGGAGGATAATCTTCAGGTGAAATAAGCTGAGAGGGTTAAACTTCAGGTGAAATAAGCTGAGAGGGTTAAACTTCAGGTGAAATAAGGAGGATAATCTTCAGGTGAATTAAGCTGAGGGTGCTAATCTTCGGGTGACCCTATATGTAATTTGTCTTAAAAATGTGTCAATTCGTCAGGTGTAAATAAACCCATTATTTGACGGCACAGAACAAAATATACCCACATTTATCAATGATTTCATCAATATTAAGCTTCTGCAAAATAACACATTTAATGTTCATAAGAGACAGAACATTGAGACGTTGCTAGATCGTTGAGCGAAGTTCATGTTTTATACGCTTCAACTTCGAGAATGTTTGGATTTGGGGCCCTTGAGTCGGGGGGGCCTGAGGCCAGAGCCTCAAGTGCCTCATGGTTAATCCGGCACTGAGGTAGACACCGAGGTGTACTGAGGTAGATATTGAGGTAGATATATATTCAGTATGTTGATGTGATCGTGGCGGCGGTGAGCACATACCGGGACACGCTGCCTGCCTCTCTTACTTTTATGGGCACCCTTAATGAGCTGGGCTTTGGTTACCTGACCACACACACACACACACCACCCAAGGAACATAACATACACATACGCACACGGTACACGCACACAGATAGGCATACTTGGGTACACACAGGCGTACACGCTCACATAAATGGATTCACGTAATATATTCATGCTAAGATGCTTATATGTACACACATGACATATGTACACCTACATACATGGACGTACATGCATATATGCGCATGTATGATTGTATACACACATTGACTTTCACATGGATCTATATTTTAAACTTATACATCTATTGTGTATGTGTGTGTGTGTGTGTGTGTGTGTGTGTGTGTGTGTGTGTGTGTGTGTGTGTGGATAGCTAGATAGATGAACAGATAAGAGAAGGAGAGAGAGAGAGAGAGAGAGAGAGAGAGAGAGAGAGATGAATCAGTGTTACAAATCGCGAGGTTGAGGGTGGAGGTCAGCGCTGACAAATACTGGTAGGAGGGTGTAGTTCAGTGCCAAGTACAGCCAACACACTGACAACATCCCACGCTTACTCACAATGACTCACTGTTACTCATAAAATATAAATACTCATAATTATAGTGTTACTCATAATGACTCACTGTTACTCACAATAATTACTCTTGACGTTATCGATCTTCGATCCTATGAATCACTAATTGAATATACCATCACTATCAACCAATTATCACCACCACTACATTTTACTATCACTACTCATCACACCACCACCATCATCACCAATACTACCACCACCATCATACTAACTACCACTATCATCACCACCACCACCATCATCACCACCACACCATCATCAACCACAAACTGATATTTTCCACGTTTTATAATAAGTGAACATGACACTAATAATGATGGTGCTGATACAAGCGTCAGGACGAGTTTATTAACCAATTTGTGTGTGTGTGTGTGTGTGTGTGTGTGTGTGTGTGTGTGTTTTGATAGCTGCAGAGATGAATAAATATAGTATATTATACGAGAGAGTCAGTCAGTCAGTCAGACAGTCAGTCAGTCAATCAGTCAGTCAGTCAAGAGGTTTGCACCATTCTACAATCTCAACAGATCTTCCTATTCTTGGTGATAACTGGTGATAGTGGTGGTGGTGGTAGGTGGTGGTGGTGATGATGGTGGTGGTGGTGGTGGTGGTAGTGGTGATAGTGGTGATGTGGTAGTGGTGATAGTGGTGGTGGTGGATGGTGGTGGAGTGAAGTGGATGGTGGTGGGTGGTGGTGGATGTGTAGTGGTGGTGGTGGTGGTGATTGTGGTAGTGGTGATAGTGGTGGTGGTGGTAGTGGTGATGATGATGGTGGTGGTGGTGGTGGTGGTGGTAGTGGTGATGATGATGGTGGTGGTGGTGGTGGTGGTGGTGGTGGTGGTAGTGGTGATGATGTGGTGGTGGTGGTGGTGATGGTGGTGGTGGTGATGATGGTGGTGGTGGTGGTGGTGATAGTGGTGATTGTGGTGGGTGGTGGATAGTGTGGTGGTGGTGGTGAGTGGTGGTGGTGGTGGTGATTGTGGTTGGTGGTGGTGGTGGTGATTGTGGTGGTAGTGGTGATAGTGGTGGTGGTGGTGATTGTGGTGGTAGTGGTGATAGTGGTGGTGAAGTAAACACGATGCCCTTATGGTCTTACTTGTCTCGCCCGTGATGAGAATGGTGGTGGTTAAGGGGGAAGAGGAGCTGTAGGGTAGGTGATTGCCCAAATAGGAGGGTGGTCGGTGGGGAGAAGGAGGGGGAGGGAAGGGGGTGATGGGGAGAGGGGGTGATTGCGCCATTTAGATGATGTTGGAAGAGGTCCATGGTGTTGAGACAGGGCCATGATCCAGAGAGGGCCATGATCTTGACAGGGCCATGATCTTGACAGAGGGCCATGATCTTGACAGGGCCATGATCTTGACAGAGGGCCATGATCTAGAGAGTGCCATGATCTTGACAAAGGGCCATGGTACTGTGCCAACAACCTCTCTCGTGCTGATGCCTCTGACACTCTACTCTCCTGCACTGGTGGAGGAGAGAGAGAGAGAGATCACCTAATAAACTCTCTCTATGTATTTATGTCCGAGGAAATTATCACATGATGCTGACGTCACACATGAGTAACACAACAGCACTCGAGGAAGGTGCCAACGCCTGATGACCCTTTTATATTAGCTATGACCTTGACCTTTGACCTCTGACCTCGTGACCTTGACCTCTGACCTCGTGACCTTGACCTCTGACCTCATGATCTTGACCTCTGACCAAATGACCTTAAAGAGCGATAATTATAGGGCTTGTTATAGTGAATATTTTCGCACCAAAGATATCTTACCTGACCTAACCTAACCTTATTTATCCTTATCTAACATTAGTTGACCTTGAATGTTTTATCTTCAGGTGTGTGTGTTGTGGTTCCCTCCCTCCCTCTTTCTCTCCTTCCCTCCCTCCCTCTTTCTCTCCTTCCCTCCCTCCCGCAGTATCTTGAGGAGTCCTTTTGTGGAGGCGGCGGTTCTATCAGGCAGTGGTGAGGGAAGTACTCTCTCTCTCTCTCTCTCGGGATAGATAGATACCTTTTCAACATGTATATGGACAATGCAGGTATATAGTTCCACTGAAAACTACAACAACAACAACACCGATAACAACAACAACAACATCATTATTCACATCCACAAATACAACAACAACAAGAATAACGACAACGAAAACAACAACAATATCAACACGAACAAGAACAACAACAACACGTGAATCTTTGAGAATGTAAAAAGTGGGTGTCGAATTTTTCCTCCAGAGGGTGTGACCACGCCACCCACACTGCTCCACCCAGTCTATCAACCACATCTCTCCCACCCACCATCGACCCACCCCTTCCCCACCCCATCCACACCACCCTTGGGGCAATAGGACGCCACCCATCTGGTTTGTTTGATCCCGGTACACCCCCAGTCGACCCAGCTGTAAATGGGTACCCTACATTACAGTTGAGGAAGAGAAGGCTGTCGAGTGCAGTTTCAGCCACTCTACCCGTGGGATAAGCTCGGGTGTCTCATCTTCACATGATCCTTGTTTACATATGTCAACAGTCAGTAATAGCCTCGATAGCTGATTGGCTGAGCTAGAGTATAAACAAAATATAATCTCCCCATTGGTCATTATCTAACCAATCAGTGACAGCTATTAATTGGCGGGACGCTACTATTGGCTCATTTAGATAACACGTATTATAATGTGTTTAGTCTTACGAAGTGATAATTAATTGTGGTGGTCAGGGAGGGAGGGGAGGGAGAGGGAGAGGGGAGAGGGGAGGGAGAGGGAGAGGGGAGAGAGGGAGGGAGGGAGAGGAGAGGGAGGGAGGGAGAGGGGAGGGAGAGGGAGGGAGGGAGAGGGGAGAGGGAGGAGGGAGGGAGGGGGGAGGAGGAGGGAGGGAGGGAGGGAGGGAGGGGAGGGAGGGAGGGAGGGAGGGAGGGAGGGAGGGGAGGGAGGGAGGGAGAGGGAGGGAGGGAGGGAGGAGGAGGGGGAGGGGAGGAGGGAGAGGGAGAGGGAGGGAGGGGAGGGAGAGGGAGAGGGGAGGGAGGGAGGAGGGAGAGGAGGGAGGGAGAGGGGGAGGGGGAGAGGAGAGGGGAGGAGGAGGGGAGGGGAGGAGGGAGGGAGGGAGGGAGGGGAGGGAGGGAGGGAGGGAGGAGGGGAGAGGGAGGGAGGGGGAGGGAGAGGGGAGGGAGAGGGAGGGGAGGGAGGGAGGGAGGGAGAGGGAGGAGGGGAGGGAGGGAGGGGAGGGGGAGGGAGGGAGGGAGGGAGGGGAGGGGAGGGAGGGAGGAGGAGGGAGAGGGGGAGGGAGGAGGGGAGGAGGGAGGGAGGAGGGGAGGGAGAGGGGAGGGAGGTGTAGAGGGAGAGAAAGAGGAAGAAGGGATTATTTTTTAGGCCATTATTATTAGTTTTCTTGGTTCTTTCATCTCTCTCACTCTCTTTCTCCCTCTCCTCTCCTCCCCTCCCTCCACACACCGTGAGGTCAGTGTGTGGTAACAAGTATGTCCACGCACTGTTGCACACCTTGCGTAACCCATCATTTTGACCCCCTCCCCGGACAGGTGAGGTTTGCATAGAAGAAGGTTGTAAGAGGTCAAGATCATTGTTTAGGTTGACTACTGTGGGGGGGGAGAGAGAGAGAGAGAGAGAGAGAGAGAGAGAGAGAGAGAGAGGTAACTAGTAATAGGGAGGGAGAAGGAAATTGAGGGAAGGAAGGAGGGGAAATTGGGGGAAACTATTTAGAGAGAGGGGGGAATGAGGAAGAGGGACTAAGAGTGAAAAGGAGAGAACTGGTTAAAGAGAGAGGGAGGGAGGAAGGAGGGGAGAGAACTAGTTAACGAGGAGGGGGGGAGATGGGCGTCAATCAGCTGTCAAATTGGGCAGCACAACCCACCAGCCTCCCCCGCCCACGCTAACCCTCGTGCCCAAGAGGACCCCAGGACGCCTGCACCCAGGACCCTACGCCCACACCCACGCCCGCACTCCAGAACCCTACGCCCACACCCACGCCCGCACTCCAGAACCCTACGCCCACACCCACGCCTGCACCCAGGATCCAACACCCACACTCCAGGTTCCTACGCCCACACCCACGCTCGCACTCCAGGCTCCTACACCCACACCCGACTCCAGGCCCTACACCCACGCCTACACTCCAGATTCCTACGCCCACACCTACGCCCAAGATTCTGACGCCCATGCCGCTCATACTCCAGGATTCTGCGCCCACACCCACAACATCTTACAGCGCCCACGCCCTCGCTCCAGGTCCTTAACCCACGCTGTTACCACAAGACATTCACGCCCACGCCCATGCCACCAACTGTTGATGCTGTCTCGTGATCTTCAATTTGACGTGTCTGTCTGTCTGTCTGTCTGTCTCAGTGTGTCTCAACTGTCTATCTGTGTACTCCCACTTACTACTCTCACTCCTTCTTCTTCTCTCCTGTCCATCTTGGGGTGGGACACACACCTGGGGGCACCCTGGGACACACCTTACACCTGGGGCACACTCTGGGGTGGGACACCTGGGGCACCTGGGGACACACCTGGGCACACCTGGGGCACACCTGGGGCACACACCTGGGCACACCTGACACACCTGGGACACACCTGGGACACACACCTGGGGGACACACCTGGGACACACCTGGGACACACCTGGGGCACACCTGGGGCACACCTGGGGCACTCCTGGGGCACACCTGGGGCACAAAGGTAATTTGCGGACAGGTTGAGATCGACTGAAGGAACTTACAGGCGACTAGGGAGAGACCGTCAGCCGGGGCATTACTTCCTCCCTCCCTCCCTGCCTCCCTCCCTCCCTCCTTCTCTCCCTTCACAGTACGAGGTAAACCCTCCTTCCCTCCCCCCTCCATAGCACCAGGTGGACCTTCCCTCCACAGCACCAGGTGGAGGGGTCACCATGTAGGGAGGGCCGTGATAATTGTCCTGGTCTTGTTCGAAGGCCACTTTCTCAGACCTCTGCTACCATGACCAAAAGTTGGTCCAGACCTGATGCTATCTCTCTCTCTCTCTCTCTCTCTCTCATATATATACACCAGGAGAGAGAGATAAAACATCTTTTTCTCCTCCTCCTCCCCTTTGTCTTACATACTCTTCCTCCTTTCTATCCTCCTCCTTCTCCTCCTCCTTCCAACCTTTCTCTTTCTTCCTACAGGTGGGCGGGTCGCCTTACCTACCCTTCCTCCTCCCTTCCCCCACCTCCCCTCCCCCTCCAAGTGGGTTGTCGTACTTGCCTTTCCTCCTCCTCCTCCTCCTGCTCCCCTTCCAGGTGGATTGTCTTACCTGCCCTTCTTCCTCCTCCTGCTCCTCCTACTACTTCTCCCTCCCCTCCTCCTCCTCCTCCTCTTCTTCCTTCACCAGGTGGATTGCCTTACCTGTCCTTACTCTTCCCTCCCCCCCTCCATCCTCCTCCTCCCCTTCCAGGTGGATTGCCTTACCTGTCCTTCCTCCTCCTCCCTTCTCCTCTCTCCTCCTCTCTCCTCCCCTGTCCTCCCCGCCCCCCTTCCTCCTCGTCTTCCAGGTGGGTCGCCTTACCTGGCCAGCATCAGTGAGTAGGTGGGAGACGCCTCATTCATCGCCCGTTTTTTATAGCGACGTATCTTGGGTGCAGTTAGGGGGTGACTCCTGTAAATGGTGGCCGCTGCCTGGTTACTGACACGCACACTTACCAGTTAGGTTTGGTTAGGTTAAGTTAGGTGGGGGTTAGGCCAGATCAAGTTAGGTGGGGGAGTTAGATTAGGATAGCGTGGGTTAAATTAGGTAATGATAGGTTAAGGTTAGGTTAGGTTAGTGACATAATATAGATGCTTATTGACCTAATCCGCACGATCCCTTCACCAGCATTAATAAAGAACTAAATGTTAATTACACCATTGAGACAGACAACTGGCTATTACCACGTCCTCATTAATTATTTGTGTGGGTGTGGGTCGATTAGGTGGGTGTGGGTCGATTAGGTGGGTGTGGGGGGGGGTTAGTGGGACCGGACCCCCCTTTTCATCAAAACATTGCTATACCTTTTCTTTAATACAGTATTGTACTCAAGTATATTTGTATAGTAGAAAGTAGTTACTATTGACCTCAGAATATCTCTTAATATCAAGTGCATATGGTCTCAAAATGCCCATGATATTGGTCAGATTTAATTTTTTTTAGGGGGGGCGGGCGGGGCTTACAACGGCCCCCCCCCAAAAAAAACAGCTGGGTGGTGTTGTTGTGCTCGCCATGTTCTCCCCACCCACAACTTCTTGGCCCCCCCTTTTGATATTCCTGGATCCGCCCCTGTATGTTCTTGTGGTAGGTGGGTGTGAGAGAAAATGGAAGGTGTGAGAGAGAAAACGAGAGATGGGGGAGGAACTTTTTTATCGTCAAGTTCTTTTCTTTCGGTGTTAAAAATCCGATATATGTTAAATCTACATGAAACTTTATATTATTATTATTATTATTAGTAGTAGTAGTAGTAGTAGTATTTTCGCTGCTACAACTATTACTGTTACATTATACTACTACTATTAGCACCACCACCATTACAACTATTACTACAGTATCTCCACCTACTACTACTACTACTATGGAAATGGATGCCGTTCAGCTCACTCAAGACATTCCATCTTAAAAATACACTAGACTATTGATAGACTTAACCCTTGTAAACCCGACCCGCCCATACATGGTCTTACCCTCACGCCGAACTAAGAAGAAAAACCACGCTGGTCTTACCCTCACGCCGAACTAACCACAAAACCACAGTTCTTCTCGATCCTTGGCTTATCTCACACTCCTGTTGAGTTTTAAACATTTCTGGGGATATTATTACACGTATTTGAATAGATATGTGGTGAATAAATAGGGTGGGGATGTGAGGAAAGTGATAAAGACGGGAGTAAGTGAAACAGGTGAAGGTAGCGAGTCGCAGGGACACACCGCTTCCCTCCTTACGGGAACAAAAAAAACATAAAAAACACCGCCATTCTTCCTGATAATTCTGGTGTCTCGTGGTGCCTTGGGCGTCCTCATCTCCAAATCTTTTCTCCTCTCTTATTTGGAGCACATTTAGGCTATTTTTGTGGCAGGGACGGCCAGCCCAGATTGCGTAATCGTGATATCTACCAAGTGTTGAGAGCGAGACGGCGGAACAAGAGACGCCAGAACATTTTATTTTATTTATTTATTTGTATTTTTGGGGGAGATTTGGGATTTACAGGTTTAGGATGTGGTGGTGTTATTGTCTTGGCAGCAGAGGTGGAGGACTGGGGGTACCTCTAGCTGGCACTCTCTACTTCACCTCTCCCGCTAACAGACAAAAGAAATACCACGTGCGTACCTTTGAAATAGAATTGCGACTCCACACCAAATACAGTAAAATCCGTCTTATGGTGGTGTTACATTTCCTGGGATTACTGACTGACTGACCCACACACACACACACACACACACACACACACACTGCACTCATCCACCAAAGTCTACATTACACCCATAAGGTTTTACTCATGGGCCCACCTTAATAAATTCTCCCCCAGACTGGTCACTATCACAGCCCCTCTCCCTCTCCCTACCACAGCCCCCTCCTCCCTACCACAGCCCCCCCCTACCACAGCCCCCCCTCTCCAAAAAAAGGGACCTAAACAAGCTTCAAAAGGCTTTATGATCATTTCTGTACACGGTAATCCGGGCCGTAAAAGGCTTAACTACACGGTGCCGTTCAGAGGAGGCTTCGTCAATGGTTTGGTGCTATAGTGCAAGAGCCCTCCTCTGCCACCTCCTCCGCCACCTCTTCCACCTCTGCCACCTCCTCCACCTCTAACCTCCTCTTCCACCTCTGCCACACGAATCCCTTCCCCTCAATATGGTCCTCCTGGCCATAGTGGGGTCCAGGCCATAGTGGGGTTCTATATTAGGCCCCCGTGCCCTCTGTAATAATGGGTGTTGGTTGTGGGTAAACGATGACCTGTGGACCAGATATACTCGGGGGATGCTGTCACTACCACCCCTATACTGCCTCCCTCCCACCCATCACTGTCCCGTCACTGTACCATTACCATATCTGACCCATCACTGTGTACTATTACGGTCCCGTCACCATTCCTCTACCATTACCATGATACATTACTGTCCCATCCCTTTACCATTACCATGATACATTACTGTCCCATCCCTTTACCATTACCATGATACATTACTGTCCCATCCCTCCCCTTTCTACCATTGCTCACCCATTACTGTCCCTCTACCATTACCTTGACCCCATCACCCCCCTCCCTCTCTTATCTCCCCATAAACGGGAGATAAAGTAAGGAAATCTTCTCCCCTTCACCCCATAACTCATTCCTCTCCTGCCACCATCATGGGGAAGTGGGGTCTATCTCTTCCCCTTTCCTCCCTCCCCCCTCCCCTCCCTTTCCCTCCCTCCCCTTATCTTCTCTCTCTCCTCACTATAATTGGACCAAGCTTCCATAGGGTTGAAGGTCAGGAACAACACTCATCACCACCACCATCATCACCACCACCACCATCACCACCATACCTCATCACCACTCACCTATTACCACCACCACCACCATCACCACCACCACCATCACCACCACACCACCACCATCACCACCACCACCACCACCTCACTACTATCACCTCACTTAGAAAATTGTAGTTTAGAGATAAAATACACTGAGACTACCTGAAACACACACACACACACACACACACACACACACACACACACACACATGTTTCTAAGTTCATCTTCTCCCGTTTTCCCTTGTGTCATGGGGCGGGGGGGAACCTGAGCAAAATGTGGGCGAAACACATATGTGTTCCATCGGGACACAATAAAACCCAGAGGAGGAAGAGGTAGGAGGGGGAAGAGGAGGAGGGGGAAGAGGAGGAGAAGGAAGAAGAGAAGGAAGAGGCAGAATGAGGAGGTAGGAGGAGACAGGTGGTGGTGTCCTGAGCTGAGCCAAGTGACACATTAACATCCGGGAGTGAGGAGGAGGAGGAAGGAAGAGGATTAAGAAGGAAGAGGAGGAAGCGCAGGAGAAGGAAGGAGAGGAGGAGGGTAAAAGAATAGGAAGAGGAGGATGAACAGGAGGAGGAAGAGGAGCTTGGCATTCTTAGGTAAATTAAATGTTGTAGTGAGTTAACTATTGAATGTTGGATAATGTGTTGAATGAAGTGAATGTTAAATGACTAACAGTATTATACATAAGTACCACACATCCTGTTCACAAAACACCCTCCCCCTCTCCCCCTCCCTCCCCCTCTCCCTCCCTCCCTCCCCCTAACTGACTGACTGACACACGGTACTGACCATCTCTATACATATATGGTCTAGTTTAATAGTTTGTTTAATATGATCTGGACCGATGTTTACCCTTATACAGGAGACGTCTCTTATACACGTGAGATGTCCCTTATATAGGAGAAACAGATCCCTTATATGTCATTTCTAACAAACCACCTGACAAAAATCTTCCAGCGTATTGGGGGAAAAATCAAGGGAGAAATCTAGGGGAAAAATCAAGGGAGAAATCTAGGGGAAAAATCAAGGGAGAAATCTGGGGGAAAAATCAAGGGAGAAATCTAGGGGAAAAATCCTATACACCATCGGGAAACATGACCTGTTGCCACCAGCTTAGGGAATTTCACCACCATCATTCCTCTACATACATATTTACCTTTTCATTCTCTTAACTTATGAATTGTTTAAAAATGGTGAAAATGAACGGAATTGTGTGGAAAATGAGCGAAAAGGTTTGAGAATTTGGGTGGACAGGTAGGGCGCCCACCTGCCTTAAACAGAGGGTATGGAAAGTGCATCGTGCCAGATACGAGAGAACTGACATATATACGGTGTTTATAAAGTCCCTTGGTGTTTATAAAGTCCCTTGGTGTTTATAAAGTCCCTTGGTGTTTATAAAGTCCCTTGGTGTTTATAAAGTCCCTTGGTGTTTATAAAGTCCCTTGGTGTTTATAAAGTCCCTTGGTGTTTATAAAGTCCCTTGGTGTTTATAAAGTCCCTTGGTGTTTATAAAGTCCCTTGGTGTTTTTAAAGTCCCTTGGTGTTTTTAAAGTCCCTTGGTGTTTATAAAGTCCCTTGGTGTTTATAAAGTCCCTTGGTATTTATAAAGTCCCTTGGTGTTTATAAAGTCCCTTGGTGTTTACAGAAACATCAAGGGACTTTTTAAACGACCCTGTAACTCACACCCAAATATCGACTCTCTGAACTGGGGCAACAGAGGTTAATTTACCGTGTGTGTGTGTCAGGTGAGAGGTGGAGTGAGCCTATTAGCTATACTCTGTGTGTGTGTGTGTGTGTGTGTGTGTGTGTGTGTGTGTGTGTGTGTGTGTGTGTGTGTGTGTGTGTGTGTGTGTGTGCGTGCCCGGAGATGGTTGTACCCTACACGTCTCCCTTCTCACTCACTGCCCAACACGGTAACTGTATTATGAAGAGATGCCCAGCCTCGTCCACACCTGTTCTACACACCTGCGCCACATACCTGCCCACACTTGCCTCTATCTTACACACCTGTTCCACACACCTACCCCACACATCTACTCCTCACACCTATTCCACACACCTGTTAAACACACCTGACCCACACCTTTTCCATTTACTCCATACACCTGCTATCACATCTACCAACCACACCTATCACACACCTGTGTAACCTAACCTAACCAAATACAGTAAGTTACAGTTGGGTACAGAGCTCATTAACCTCATTACAGGAGAGATACACTATAATTACAGGGGAAAAAAGCCCTTAAGTTAAGGGAAATATTTTAACGTAAAGGTCCATTAACTGGTGCTCGCTGCTTCCGTGTTCAGTGACAGAGTAATCTGATAGTGGTCTCTCTCTCTCTCTCTCTCTCTCTTCTTTCATTCTTTCTTTCTTTCTTTCTCTATCTTATCTATGGATCTATATCTATCTATCTATCGAAGTCCTACACACACACACAGCCAGGGTAAACAAACACCTCACTTAAGGTCACCCGTAGCTAAATGTTAACAACCGATACTAATTGTAAATAACTACAATTTCTTTTCAACATATACTAACTAGGCACTGTATATTATCATCACTAACTCTTCCTTAACTTTCTAAATAATTTCTACGTTTAATCTTGTTTTTTTGGAGGGGGTTATGTAGGTCGTGTTTTTTTATTATTATTTTTAGTTGGTATCAAAAGTTGGGTTAGGTTAGGTTTGGTTAGGTTAGGTTAGGTTTGTTGACATATACTGGGGCGGGTCATTCAGCTGTTGGTGATAAATCGTGGGTGTTGAATTTTTTTTCGGGGTTATAATAATAATAATAAACGGTTTATTAATAGAGTTGCAGTGTGTGTGTGTGTGTGTGTGTGTGTGTGTGTGTGTGTCTCTCTCTTTACTTTTTATCATCTATCTACTCCATTCATCTACCTCCACCTCTACATCTCCCACATGAAGCATCTACAAGCTCACCCTCCCCCACTCCCACCTTCAGCATTACCTCACCCTCCCTTCCCCCTCCCAATCATGAAGGTCATTAATGAAGGCTCACAAGGGTGGAGGTGCAGTGTCGGTGGCTCCTGGTCCCACTGAGGATAATCTTTCCATATATCCACCTCTAGGCTCCAGCCAACACAAACAACGAGGGATACTTCACTCCTGGCGTACCCTGACCATAGGGTTTGCATTCCCAAGGGTGGTGGCGTCGAGGATCGGCCTCTGAGGAGTAATTACCCCAACGACACGCCCGGCCTATGTTTGGTGGGTACTGTCTCATTGTTATGGATGGTTGATGGTCAGGGGGTGGCTGATGGTTCGCTGGGACAAAATTGAACAAGGGAGGTACCCGTGTGCCGCCCTCCACCACACACACCACACACCACCACACGCCACCACCACACACCACCACACACACCACACACCACCACACACTGCCTATGTTTGGTTTGTTGAGGCTCTCCACTCTTGTTTTTCTTTATGGCTGCATCAACTAGCTCTATGAATACAAATACTGACCGACTGATTTACTCACTCATTCGCCCACTGAGAGTTGTTTTGGGCGGCAGGGGCGGCATAACAGGTATACGGTGGGTGGGTCGCTGTCGGCTGTGTGTTTGTTACTCCAATAATACTCCCAGTCCTGAATATGGATATCAACCATCTGTATAAAGAAGAATAAATTGCTTAACATTACAGTTTTATGTCACTTTATAGGTAACATGTATTCGTTAACAGGGTCACATCAAGGGCGGATCCTGGGGGCTTCTGAGGGTCCGGACCCCCCTTTTCCATCAGAATATTTTTGTATAGTTAAAGGTAATTACTAATGACTTCAGAATATCTCCTAATATCAAGTGCACATGGCCTCAAAATGTCCATTATATTGGTTAGATTTATAAAGATTGGCGGGGGGGGGGGAGGGGTATACAGTGTCCCCCCAGCTGGGTGGTCATGCTGTGCTCGTCATGTTTCTCCACCCACAACTTCATGGACCCCCCCTTGTTTATTTTCCTGGATCTGCCCCTGTACATAGGTAACAGGCATTCGTAAACAGGGCCACATAGACAACAGGCATGAATTAACAGGGCCACATAGACAACAGGCATGAATTAACAGGGCCACATAGACAACAGGGCATATTTAGTTAGCTTAGGTTAGGTTAGGATAGGTGTCGTTAGATTAGGTTAATTAAGTTAGGAAATAGATTGGGTTAATTAAATTAGGTTAGATTAGCATTACGGTGGTTAATATCAAGGTGAAATAAGCTAGGGGGGTTAATCTTCAGGTGATCCCATGACGCACACACACACACACACACACACACCTTGGCAGCCAATGGTTACTGTCATGGTACCGGGACCACAGCTCCTGCCCACAGACCTCTGTGCCAAGATGGTCTGCTGTCTGCTCTCTCTCTCTCTCTCTCTCTCTCTCTCTCTCTCTCTCTCATTTTTCTTAGACTTATCTTTTCTCCTTTTCTCCTTTTGTTGTGTTATTTTCCCTTCTTCCTTCTCTTCTCTTCTCTTTTGTTCTCTCTCTCTCTCTTATCAATCTCATTATCTGGATTTATTTAGATTACGTTTAAATTAAGGACTCCGTTTTCTATGGTAGGGGTAACTAGGTAATATTTACATAGTACTAGAGTTATTACTGTACTCGGCCGGGGTTTGTGTGTGCTAGTGTTTACGTACAATGGTCAACCTTGAGTACCTGAACATTAGACACCCTAGTTTATTTCATTTGGAGATAAAGTATTCGAATACTTCCTTGGGAGGTTAGGTTAGGTTAGGATAGGTTAGAGTGGTGTAGAGTAGGTTAGATTAGTGCCTGTTTAGATTAGATTAGTGCCTGGTTACATTAGCTTAGTGTTTGGTTAAGTTAGCTTAGCGTTAGGTTAGATTAGTGTCTGGTTAAGATAGATTAGAGTTAAGTTAAGACAGATTACCATTAGGTTAAGATATATTAGCGCTAGGTTAAACTAGGTTAAAAATAGCATTAAAATGTTAAATCATCAGGTTAAATAAACTAGGATATCTAATTCTTCAGTCAATCGTTTCCAAAGACTTACACGAGACAGATGCCAAGTGTAGCCAGATCATAAAGTGTCTGCCCACTCACCTGTTGTCGCCTCACCCCACTACCTGTGTTGGTGATAACGTATAGAATAAACACAATGGCGGTCCTTGGTTCAGATAGAGTGGTTCATTGTTTGTATGTTTTTGCTGTTTGTGTATATTGTTTGTATACCTGTACTGTTATATACATTGTTTGTATACCTGCAGTGTATATGTATGGTATGCACATTGTATTATTGTACTGCCTATATACATTGTTTATATACCAGCACTGTCTATATAAACACTGAACCAATATAAACTTAACAGAAAATTGTACTGAATAAATATCTTGTAAAAGCGTCCCTAGCAACCCACACCGTTCGTGGATGCTGATTGGTTGCTGGTTGCTAAGGGGGTCCCATTGGTAAAGCTAGTTTTCTTTAGTCGGATACGGGATAACTGTATTAGGTAGGTTGCTTCATTATCCAGAAGTGTAGTGGTGCTGTCAGGGGTAGTAGTGCTGCATCATCAGGGGGTAGTAAGTGGCATCATCCAGAGGGGTATCATCCAGAGGGGTCTTCATCATCCACGGGGGTAGTAGTGCTGCATCATCCATGGGGGTAGTGCTGCATCATCCAGAGGGGTAGGCTTCATCATCCAGAGGGTAGCAGTGCTTCATCATCAGGGGGTAGTGTTCATCATCCAGAGAGGAGTCCAGCAGTGCTGCATCATCCAGAGGGTAGCAGTGCTGCATCATCAGAAGGAGTAGCAGTGCTTCATCATCCAGGGGTGTAGTGCTTCATCATCCAGAGGGAGTAGCAGCTGCATAATCCAGAGGAAGTAGCAGCTGCATCATCCAGAAGGAGTAGCAGTGCCATCATCTTCATCATCATAATATGCCATCATCCAGGGTGTAGTGCTTCATCATCCAGAGGGTGTAGCAGTGCTCATCATCCAGGGGAGTAGCAGTGCTGCATCATCCAGAAGGAGAAAGTGTCATCATCCATCATCCATCATCCAGTAGTAGTGCTGCATAATCCAGAGAAAGTGCTCATCATCAGGTGTAGTGCTTCATCATCCAGGGGGAGTGAGTGCTTCATCATCTTCATCATCCAGGGGTAGCAGTGCTTCATCATCCAGGGGCCGTGTGCTTCATCATCCAGGGGGCATGCTTCATCATCCAGGGGCTAGTAGTGCTGCATCATCCGGTGTAGTGCTCATCATCCAGGGGGTAGTAGTGCTGCATCATCCAGGGGTGTAGTGCTTCATCATCCAGGGGGGTAGTAGTGCTGCATCATCCAGAGGAGGGCAACAGGTACTAGTGGTGGCGTCTGCTTTTATGGCGCTGTTCCTGCTTCAGATGCTGACATTGTTCTTGATGGTGCTACCTTATGTGGAGTGCTGGCTGCTGCTGGCTGCTGCTGCTGGCTGGTGCTGCTGGCTGGTGCTGCTGGTGCTGCTGGCTGGTGCTGCTGGCGTCTGTGTCCCTGCTGTTGTTAATGTAGCGTCGTAAAGAGAGGTATTCTGATCACTCCGATATCAAGGAAGGCCAGAGTGTGTCACTGTCGAGGTGAAAAACACATACTTACACACACACACACACACACACACACACACACACACACACACACACACACACGAGATTATTATAACATAATTGGATGGTGTAGGTGAGGAGGTTTAGCTCAAGAGGTCACGTGTGTAGATCCACCTTTCACCTGGAGTCTACACCTCACCCTGAGCCTACCTCACCCGGAGCCTACCTCACTTGGTATTGGAGGTAATGATTGGTAGATACTATAGTTAGAGAGGCATGGTCACGAGAGATGCTCACTTAATTCGTGTAGATCCTCAGTTGACTAAAATAGTTGTTCATTTGACTCACAGATGTTCAATTGATTCGTACAAATGCTCAATTAACTCACAGATGCTCAATTGACTCACAGATGCTCAATTGACTCACAAATTAACTAGCCGGCCGTAACTATGACAACCCAACTATTTTCCTCCTCCCAATATATCAAGTCCTAACCTAACCTAACCTAACCTAACCTAACCTAACCTAACCTAACCTACCATCACATGACACACACACGCTATAGCACAGACTGTCACTCCGGGGTCCCTATAAGAGCAAACACTTATATGGATCTTGCCAATAAAGCGAAATTACTGTAATACTCTAATAAAAAAAACACACCTCTAGCCACCAAGGAAGGGAGTTTTTATTTAGGGGCGTGAAAGAGCTAAGCAACGTGTAGGTATGTAGAGGTGAGGTAGGTGTGAGATTATATGGGATTAGCGTCTTTGTTTACTTTATATCATGTGAGTTTATGTGTACTTCTTCCCTTCCCTTCCCCCAGTGTAACCTAACCTAACCTAATCTAACCTAACCTAACCTAACCTAACCTAATCTAACCTAACCTAATCTAACCTCTCCTACCCAACCTTTCATACCTAATCCTCCCCTCACCCAAGCTCCCCAGCCTCTTAATACCACAGTACCTAACATAGGTATATTCACTGTTATCTCCCCTACCGTATAAGGCCTGGGTACCTCATTTACCCTGCACGACAACCAGCCCTATTTGGCAAGACGACGCCATGACAGAAAGTTGATACAATTTATGCAGTAAATGTCTTATGGCTTATGTCTTGTCGTGTGGTGTGTCTGTAAGTGTCTTGGTATGTCTGTGAAGTAAATGTCTTATGTCTTGTCGTGTGGTGTGTCTGTAAGTGTCTTGGTATGTCTGTGAAGTAAATGTCTTATGTCTTGTCGTGTGGTGTGTCTATCAGTGTCTTGGTATGTCTGTGAAGTAAATGTCTTATGTCTTGTCGTGTGGTGTGTCTATCAGTGTCTTGGTATGTCTTAAGTCAGTGTTTATGTACCTGTTCAAGTAATATAAACTTGTATGAATATTTTACTGAATTATCTGGTCTCAATAATCTATCTCTCGCTCTATCTATCCGATCTATTTACATCTATATATCTATCTTGTTGTATATATCTATCTCTGTGCTGTAAAATATATAATGTTTTCTCTCTTCTATGACCATTTTCTCTCACTGAAATAACTCTACGTATTTATCACCCCAGGTTTAGGCAACAATATACATCCTCCTGAGAATGTGAATAGTTTGTATAAGTCTTTTGGAATATATTAAAGACCTAAATCCATTTTCTATTCCATATAAACATTCTGTGATGTATGTTATGGTGTTCTGTGATGTATGTTATGGTGTTCTGTGATGTATGTTATGGTGTTCTGGGAGTGGTTCCTCAATGTCATCACGGGATGTGTTTTGTTTTAATCAATGAATGAATAGATGAATTTGACGTAGTTTTGAATATTTGTAGTGGTTGTAGGTGTGGTGGTAGGTGTGGTGGTAGGTGTGGTGGTAGGTGTGGTGGTAGGTGTGGTGGGTGTGGTGGTAGGTGTGGTGGTGGGTGTGGTGGTAGGTGTGGTGGTAGGTGTGGTGGTAGGTGTGGTGGTGTGGTGGTGGGTGTGGTGGTGTTGTGGTGGTGGTGTGTGGTGGTAGGTGTGTGGTGGTAGGTGTGGTGGTAGGTGTGGTGGTAGGTGGGTGGTAGGTGTGGTGGTGGTGGGTGGTGGTGGGTTGTAGGTGTGTGGTGGTGGTTGGTGTGGTAGGTGTGGTGGTAGGTGTGGTGGTGTGGTGGTGGGTGTGGTGGTGTGGTGTGGTGTGGTAGGTGTGGTGGTGGTGGTAGGTGTGGTGTGGTGTGGTTGTAGTGTGGGTTGTAGGTGTGGTGGTAGGTTTGGTTGTACAGTAGGTGTGGTGGTAGGTGTGGTGGTGGGTGTGGTGGTAGGTGTGGTGGTAGGTGTGGTTGTAGGTGTGGTGGTAGGTGTGGTGGTAGGTGTGGTGGGTGTGGTGGTAGGTGTGGTGGTGGGTGTGGTGGTAGGTGTGGTGGTAGGTGTGGTGGTAGGTGTGGTGGTAGGTGTGGTGGTAGGTGTTAATACTACCACAGTTAAGTTGTTCGTCACACAGGGCTGAACAAGACCGTTGTATAAGACTGGTGGTGGCGGCCACATTAATATTAGTACGGTATGTAAACAAGGGTACACCTCACATGGGCCACGGTCTTATTGGGCTTTAACCTTAACTGACCAGTAGGATTAGGGCCCATTGGGAACGGACCCCAATCCTAATGGTTTAAGCTAGGGTCCAGGAGGACTGGGGCCCATGTGAGCCGTCACCTGTGTTCACTGGAGGAGTGTGGCGTGATATGTAAATGGTGTTGTGTGTTGCTGACTAATATGGCTGTGTGTTGCAGGGGTCGACGGCGGCAGAGACTCTTCAAGCTCAAGTTCCACCACCAGGCGCTACCCCCGGAGTACCTCGACCACTATGAGGCCTCCCTGCGTCAGGAGCAACGAGCTGCGGCAGCCGCGGCCGCATCCTCCCCCGTCTCCACGCCCACCACCGCACGCCACCACCGCGAGGCCCTGGGCCCTGACCCTCATTCACCCAGGGACACGAGAGACACCCCAGGGCTTCAGGGTGGCGTACCACGGCGCGGTGGTCGTGGGCGTGGGCGGGGACGGGGACAGCGGACTCCGCGACCCATTACCATCCACGAGGCGGGCGGAGGAGCCACGGAGGCGCTGCTGCGAGATCTGCTGTTGACGCGGCCGCACCTGCAGCAGGCGGCGCTGCAGCAGGTGGCCTTGGCCCGGGCCCAGTCGGTGCCGTCCATCATGGTGGCCAGCCAGCACGGGGCGCGCGGCCCGCCCAGCCCCGGGGCCAGTGGGCCAGAGGACCACCTGCCCTATATGGGCGAGATGCTCCTGGACACACGGCCCAGGCGAGGCAGGAAGCCCAACAAGGCCGACATTACACACCTCATCTCCAAGAACTATGGCGGTGCAGGTCTGGTGGCTGCTGGCATGATGCAGGACGCTGTGGGCCTCCACCACCCCCTGCAGCACCTCCACCACCAGCTAGAGCATCACCACCATCACCATCACCAGCAGCACCAGCGGAGACAGCAGGAGGAGAGTGAGAGTGTAGGGTACGCCATGATGGAGCAGGAGTCTCTGGCACGCTCCCACAGCTACACCTCGCTCTTACACTCGGCCCTCACCGCCGCCGAGGACGAGCACCAGAGTGAACCTCTTAACCTGTGTGTGCGTGACGCCCCCCTCAAGTGTGACCCCGAGCACGCCGCCCACGGCCGCCACCTCACGCCCAATATAAAGTTGGAGCCTCCGCCACACATGGACGACGATGATGGTGCAAGCGGAGGTGGGATGAGCTCCCCAGACGTGGCGTGGGCGGCGGGCGGGCGGGCGGGCGTGCCCTCACACTGGCTCCACGACTACCGCCTCAAGACAGAGGACGGCCTTAGCTCTGGCCAGTCGACGCCCTCACTGTGCTCTCACTCCTCCCACATGCCCTCCCTCTCCCCCCCAGCCTTCCCTCACATGTCTCCTCCTCCCCCACTCTCCTCCCCACACATGCATCTCTCGCCTCACTTCATGGCGTCTCCTCAGTCTCCTCACTCGCCCTCGCCAGTGCCTGCCGCCTCGCCGCTGCCGCCCGGCCACCATCACCGTCACGTTCACGCCCTCCTGAAAGAGTCGCTGCAGCAGCGGCTGGACGAGGCGGCTCGGGAGAGACTGTCGCCCCAGGAGACTGTGGTGAGGGAGCGAGGATCACGGGGCGGCACCCGGGGCAGCACCGGGACACGCAGGAAGCGCTCCGCTCTCTTCATACCCCCAGCTGACCCCAGCACCGAGGTCAGCATATGTAAGTTTAAGTTCACCGGCGGCCCCAACCCTATACTGGAGGAGAAGAAGATGGTGAGTGTGGACGCTGGCGGCAACCTGAGGTACTCCAGTGGTGGCGAGCGTGGCATCGCCCGCGACTCGCGCGCCGCCGCCGCCCACCTGCGGCTCACTGGTAAACTTCTCGACAACATCACCAAGTGTGAGAAGGATGTGAAAAAAATCCGGTTGGAGAGCGACACGGAGGACACGTGTAGCCTGCCGGGGCTGGGCAGCACCACCACCTCCCCCGTGGCCACCCTGGAGCGAGGCATGCAGCCGCCCCTGCTGGCCCCGCCTACCGAAGACTCTCCCAAGCGCAAGAGACGCTCCAAGAAGTCTTCGGTGAGGGAGAAACTAGAACAGACGTTACGTGAACGGGGTCTGCTGATCCAGACACAGCAGGTGGAGTCTGCTGAGGGAGCCACCTACTGTAAGTTCCGCCAGCTGCGCAAGTTTACCCGCTACCTGTTCCGTAGTTGGAAGGATTATCTGCCGGGCCAGCTGCAAGAAGGAGGCGTTCCGCTGGACGGGTACAGCGACCCGCGTCACCCCCCCTTCCCCCACCACCTGGCTCGTGGCCCACCCACTCCCGACCATCGCTGACCTCGAGCAGAACATGTCACCACCCCGACCCACATGGGCATTTACACAGCGTGGAGACTGTGGGTGGTGGCGCCTGTCGGGCCCCAGGTTGTGACCCCCTCCCTCACCCCAGCCTCCCAGGTTGTGACGCACAAAGTACAAGAGCTTCCCGGGACCCCCGCCCCTACGCTCACCCTCCCCACATGCCTTACGCGAGGCTCCCTGGGGTGTCACTCCCCTGGCTCTTCTCCAAATCATCTTGGCGAGGCCAGCCAGCCAGGCTCCCGAGTCTCTCACTGTCCTCCAGCGTAGAGGCGGAGCTGTTCATAAGGGATCCCTTGACCGACTTAACATATCCTGATGTACGGTTCTCCTGGGATATGATTCTCCTCATATTTCCTCACCTGAATCAGTAGTACGGTAGTGAAAGTTTTATTTACCTTTCCTCATAACCCAAACCCAAGGACTCCACAAAGTGTGACCTAATATGATTGACGATCCCTTTTATCTGAGAGTGAAGGACTGGCATCCCCCCTGATGTCTACAGCCTTGTTCTGGGTCAACTCTCCTCCTGGCGGGGGACATGACCAGTGTCGCGGAGTGTTTCACGGTGGTGGCGCCATGAGGGGGTGTTGGTGGCCGTGTTTGTCTTCCACTACACACACGTCCCGGGGCCCTTAAGGCCACCTCCCCCCGGACACCTGACCACCCGTCTTAACTCCTCCACAGGTGTAATTATAACCACCTGTCCAAGAGACCCGTCCATGGGTGTAACTATACACCAGCCCTGCCTCTGTCCCTAACCACCTTGAGGCGTGATCACCCACCGCCCTCACCAGTATCTCACGTCAATGGGGGCCGTAAACTGCCAGTCTTCGATCCGTCAAGACTTGTTGTCCAGTCCAAACACGTCCAGAAGGACGAGTCCATAACATCCTCCATGATGACTCGTAACCCAGGAGGGGTATTGTGAACGTGTCCTTGACCATTGTTGCTGTGTCAGTCATCAGCGGTGCCTGTCATGCCTGGCCTCCAGGGTAGCGGTCAGCCCGTGACACTCATGACCAAACTCGCCCCAGTGTTTATGTTGGTGTATACTGTGAGAGGAGCAGCTTGTTTAGGGTGCGCCTGCTGGCTGTTGTGGGTGGTCCTGCCCCCTGGCGGCCATCTTTACTACCTGGATGCATGATCCATGTTTCTCATGACCTTCCGTGTGGGGGCACTGTCGGCACACGCTGGTGTTAGTCTTCTCTTCTGAGTAGTTGCTGAAAACATCTGCGATAAGGTGATAGGCGGGGCAGGCCCACCGCCTGAAGGTAATGAAATGCCGACTGTTGTAAAAGACTGTCACTGGAGTGCCTCCTGAACCTCACAGTGAGAGAGGAACAGGTCGGAGAAGAACCTCGTTCACCAGATGAAGGAAACTGACGCCGTCATGAAAAAATAGAGAGGATCGGTGTGAAGGGAACAATAGCCAGTGGTGCAGCAAGTGACGCTTCCTCTTAGGGAGGACTTGAAGTACAAATTGTTGTTAACAGTTTGCCGAGGTGAAGAAACAGCGACTCTTACCTGTAACATTCCACAAGTGGGAAGATGGCCACAAGGTGCTCCTACATCTGAATTAAACAAAGTTGTATTCATAAAGTTATTCATTCTAGTTGAAAATTGGTTCCAACTCGGCCAAAGTCTCCAGCACATCCGTCAGTGAAAGTTGTGAGGAATATGTGGTTTAAAATTTGATTTATTATATTGAGATATAAAATTGTCTCTTAATACAGTGAAGTAACGCATCATAAGCTGCTGGGTATAGAGTACAGTGTCTCTACGTGATGCTGTTGTGGTGTTTATTGTTATGGGGACTCAACAACACCGAGGACCCCACCTGACTGTTCATACCGGGGGGAGGGGGGGTGCTAACACGAGAGAGGGGAGGATAGCCTGACGCGAGGGAGGGGAGGATAGCCTGACGCGAGAGAGGGGAGGATAGCCTGACGCGAGAGAGGGGAGGATAGCCTGACGCGAGAGAGGGGAGGATAGCCTGACGCGAGAGAGGGGAGGATAGCCTGACGCGAGAGAGGGGAGGATAGCCTGACGCGAGAGAGGGGAGGATAGCCTGAGAGAGGGAGGATAGCCTGACGCGAGAGAGGGAGGATAGGACTAGCCTGACGCGAGAGAGGGGAGGATAGCCTGACGCGAGAGAGGGGAGGATAGCCTGACGCGAGGGAGGGGAGGATAGCCTGACGCGAGGGAGGGAGGATAGCCTGACGCGAGAGAGGGGAGGATAGCCTGACGCGAGAGAGGGGAGGATAGCCTGACGCGAGAGAGGGGAGGATAGCCTGACGCGAGAGAGGGGAGGATAGCCTGACGCGAGGGAGGGGAGGATAGCCTGACGCGAGAGAGGGGAGGATAGCCTGACGCGCGTGAAGAAGAGGACGTGTTTGGCAGACTATAAGCGAGAGGAAGGCCGAGTCTTGGTGTCCAACTTAAGTCTTTCATAACCTCAACTGGAGAAGCCATTAAACAACTAATACTCTCTCTCAAACTATCTTCAATATAATATAGTCAAAAGCTTTAAAAAATAAATAAATAAATATCATTGGCATTAAATTCAAAACTCCCCAAGGCCATTTCTCAACGGCTCGTAGGGTAATTTGAGATCGTAAGTCCAGATGTAATGGTGTACTTGACTGCCTGACTAAAATACCAGAATTACTCAGTCTCAAGTTATCAAGAGATCTGTAAAGGCGTAATTTTTTATGTTATTCTGAAATTCTGAATAATATTTGTTAATAAACTCACCAGCCAATTAGATACCTTCTGATAGTTGTACTTACGAGGAAAATTACACTTACGAACCTCTGAGGGGTAATAATGATCGGTTAGTCCACAAAAACACACACACGGAAAACAAAATAAACTATTCGCATTTTTGTCTGGACCATCAACACTTAGTATTTCTGATAATAACTTCTCAGGTACATATGTGTCCGCGGTTACTTGTGTTAATCTTTATGTAATTATGATCAAGATGCGTGTTATGTGATGTAATGTTTTGTATTATGGCTTTTTGTCCTGTAATATTGGATACAGTCTCTCTCTTACCAACACCCTCACCCTCACTCCAATAGCCAATCATTACACAGGAAAAAAAAGCCATTTAAACAAAACCTATTCACAATGTTAAGAAAATTCCACGACCTATTAGAGACGACGAATTGGAAAACTGGAAAAATAATGTCTTTAGATCCGTTACATAAGGGTTAAGATACCAGACCGTGCCACGAGTTACAAATTACCGTAAATACAGCAATAGATCTGCCAAGCTTGTGATAAAGAACAACTGGTTGGTCATTCCTGTTGGCCGTCGAGCCTTGTTAATCCGGTGCTAAACTGTTAACGCGATCAGTAGTGGTTGCTTGTGAGTGTAGTCGAGGGTGGGAAACGCAACGAGTACAATGTTGGTCAAGTACAACGAACGAGGCAACTTGTATTTCTATATTTTCATTAAAGTAGACGACTTAAACCAACCAAATCTAAACTAATCTAACCAAAAATACCCTTAAGTTAATTTAGGTAGGGTTGGTTTGATTGATTATGTGTCGTTTGAAAAATAAGTCCAATTATTTATATCCCTTCTGTTCGTGGTACTTCTCAAACCTAGTCCGTGTTGTGAGTTAAACTAGCATCCTGTGACCTTTTTCGTTGATTAAACTGTCTGGTCCTTTTTTTTTTATTTGTGTGATATTTTTTAAATGAAAATGTTTGATGTTTATTGATGAAGTTTTTAAAGGTGTTTATATAAGTGTGTTGACCACATTATGTAGAAAATAAGTCTGTTGATAATGTTAAGTGTTCAACAGGGACACGGTAACCAACAAGTGCTGATTTGTTCTTAGCAACATCGTCTCAGTGTGGTACAATGTTAATAGTGTGTCTGGGATTGATATCAAATAGTAATATTTTTTAGTATTGTTTAAATTCCTTAATATTTTCGTTATAATGTTATATTGAATATTTACGAACGCTCCAAAGTGGCATTTATATACAGATGAGAAGATTTTAATGGATGTGTAAGTACTATGGATGTACAATGAACGTGTATTTACAACATATTCCGTGGAGAAACAAGTGAGCATCAGGTTAACATGGATCGACAGTTCAATGTGCCATTTGATTCCCTGTCCGCCTGAATGTTATTTTTTGTGCTTCAACACCAACCAGAAATTGTGTATATTATGAGTTTTATGTATATTTATGCTCCATAATGCCTGTATAAATCGATATATGACTAATATATTTAGCAAAACCAGATTAATACACCATCTACCGCGAGACTAAAATAAAATACAAGTATGGTTTAGAAACGGGAGGTATACAAACTGTTTATACATATTCGGCACAAATGCAATATATATTTAGGTAGAGAAATAATACTTTGATTTTTATTTGTAATTAGAGATGATAAAGTATTTTAGAAATGTCAAGACTGTGTGGGATAGTTGTTGTTAAGGTAAATTTGAATTATACCCGCCGTTTACGAAGTTTTTAATACACTTACCTCAATAAATTCTCTCTCTCTCTCTCTCTCTCTCTCTCTTAGTACCATATATGTATTAATATGTACACTAATATACTTTAATATACCTCTTGAATATAACCTTATTTTTTTATCACTTTTGGGCATCCGTTTCTGATCTACGTCATCCTCTGTGATAGACTCAGAGTTTTTCACCAAAGACTTTAACGTCACTCGACACTCTTACGC
This sequence comes from Homarus americanus, assembly GCF_018991925.1. Taxonomy (NCBI): domain Eukaryota; kingdom Metazoa; phylum Arthropoda; class Malacostraca; order Decapoda; family Nephropidae; genus Homarus; species Homarus americanus. Next base: position 5,520,289 of record NW_024733231.1, read on the forward strand.
TTTCCATTTATTTTTCACTCTTATTCATTATTCTTCATTTAAGGTCATTTGTGTTACTCTACATTTCTTTCACTCGTTACTTCACCTCCCCATTTCTTTCACTCATTCTTCCTTCACCTCCCCATTTCTTTCACCCCTTTTAAATACATCTCACCAAGGTTGTTATAAATCCAGGTTGAGTAAGTTAATGGTCTTTGCCTTGAGTTAATGGAGAAAAAAAAATATGGCGTAGGATATCATATATTAGGTGGGTTATATTTTTCAGTGTGTGAGATCAATTCCTTGGGCGGCATGACCCTCACAATGGACCAATATTATCACTATTTTCAGTCCAAAGTTCCCCCTCCATCCCTTCCCACTCCCTCCCTTCCCACTCCCTCCCCTTCCCCCTCCCTCCCCTTCCCCCTCCCTCCCCTCCCCGCGCATGATTGTAATTACTCCCTTGTATCGCCATATTGTTAACCCTGTTTATTACATTCCGTTTAATATACCGTTTTTTGTCATTGCCAAAATTCGTGTGTTTACGTTATGTGATGTTTGTGTGTGTACGTACCCCCTGACGTGGTGTTCCTCACTGTTGATCAGTATGAGGGGCGCCACTACTACCACACTGGGCTGTTAGGTCAACTGCTGAGGCTGTCGGGACTTTGGAAATCACTGTAGATGGCTGGTCTACCTAAGTGGTATTAAGTTTGGTTCGCTAGTCCATATTTAGCTAAATTATTTACATTTCACTTACTTTTCACTTTATAAATGAGATCAAATTTAAATGAACCCAAATTCTTTTAACAATCGACATTCATTCATTCATTCCAGACGATATAACAGTCCAGTGAAGTCGAACAATAAAGCTCCCGCTCAGCCAATCAGCGCGTAGTAATCAATGAGCCACACTCCCTTACTGGTTAAGAGGGTTGATGGCTCCTGCTAGACTTAGGCAAGACGTTTATATTCTTTATCACCTCTTCCTCCTCCTTTGATAGGGTTTGTTTTCCCTTATTATCCTCTCCCTCTCCCACCACTAATTCTCTCCATTCCATGTCTGTCCACTCCTCACCTCGATGGGTCAGATGTTTATTCCAATTTCCAGAAAACCAACTTTTTTTTTTCAGTTTGTCGATGTTAAAGTTGTTGTGATGTTCCTTTGTTTCCCTGTTAGGTTTACTCGCTGTCATAATTCAGCAAGAAGTAATGTTTAAAACTTGAGGCTAATTTATATCATGTTTTAAGAATTAGTGCCCAGGTACTCCAAGGATCGTACGCTAAGTTTTCTCCTAACTTATAATATATATATTTTCACTCACTTAAGCTCCAACACTAAAATAACCTGTAACATTAAAAATTTCACTTTAACTATAAACCTTCTCTCTTCTTAATTAAATACAAAAAAAAAGTACGAGCCTTTGAGAATCCGGAAAAATACACAGTAAAACAAGACACAATTTGTTGTTATGTTTACAGCAAAAAACATCGGCAGTGGGCAAGCCAACACGGCATCAGCTCCACTTCAGTATCCAATCTCGTTTATGGTTAATGTCCCGCTTTCTCTGATAATTCCCCTCACACTTGCCTCACTCAAGTACACTCGATAATTTATCTCGTGTAGAACATAAAGACTTCGAGTATGGTGTTAAAGACTAGAATATATTTTAAACGTCACCACTTCAGCTCCTACGTTGATCTTGATAAATCTCAATATGAGTCTAACATTCGGTCGCTCCTCCAGTTTCTAAGCCATGCGAGAGTAATTTGAGGGAAGAACTCGCGGGGTTACGTCTGTCTAGTGCTGTGGCAGCTCTAGTCTAGTTAGGGAGAATGAGCTTTATGGTAGGATAGTTTTAGGGCGAGTTTGTGGATTGTTAACCTGAATATCACCACCTTTGTTAACTCAGTGACACCCAATCCCATCTTTCTGTTTTCCTGAGCCAGAGTCCAATCTATTTGGTAAGGTTTTTGTCCCATGAGTTATTAAAAATACAAAAAATGCATTTTTTTTGTAAATTTGCAGAATTCTTGTGTTGCATTTATTCTGCAGAGGTTATGATACACTTTCTGCACCACAAATATTACTTGTTGACCATCAAATAAAAAACTCTAATGACTTGGTGTTTTATTTTATACTACCATGGAGGACAATGTTGAAAAAATGCACACATATATATTGTATGTTAATTTCCAGCTAATACTGTTGAACTCTTGATATATTTCCCGCGTTACTCTGCGTCAGTGTTATCGGTTTATCTCAGTTTAAATAAAAAACGAAGTTAGAACCAAAGACTATTATAAGAAAGACAAGATGACTTTAGTGTGCAAGGCGCTGGCGTTACCATCACTCGTATGTTGTTGCACCTGTACTAAAACAGATTACCCTGAGCTTATGTTTTACGTTTTTGCGTTGCTATATATCATTGATCATAAAGAATTTACTGTGATATTGTCTGTGTGTGTGTGTCAGTATGTATGTGTGTGTGTGTGTGCACATTAAGAACGTCAAGGTAATGAATATTATTTTGACGTCTTTGCCTTGACGTTCTTCATGTGTATATATACACACACACACACACACACACACATATATATATATATATATGCTGACACACACACAGACATACACTATCACACAGTAAACTCTAATATGATCAATGATATACTGTACAGTATAGCACTTCTGCACCTCAGCTACCCTGAGAGATTGGAGCGCCTGAACTTGCCTAGCTTATACTACAGACGGGCAAGGGGGGACCTAGTTGAGGTGTATAAACATCTCAGGGGGCACTACTCAGTCGAGTGTCCTTACTTGGAGCTGGCAGACGCTCGCCCCACAAGGGGTCACAGCTCAAGATTGAAGAAGCCGCAAGTCCAGAAAACCGTGAGGGCAAACTTTTTCGGAGTGAGAGTTGTGAACTCTTGGAACAATCTACCAGAGAGTGTTGTGACGGCACCGAGTGTGAGCTCTTTCAAGACAAGACTTGACCAACACTGGAGCAGGTTCAGGTACATTCAGGAGCCGGTGCATGCCCAGTATTTGCCAACAGTGCGTGACAGAGACGTGACCGATCGCCCAAGCGGCTAACAAGCCGATCAGTGGCGAAGAGGATAATAGTAAAAGTAAGTAAAAGTAAAAACGTGAACCACATCTCACTCCGCTGGTTACCATGGATACGCTACCCTCCCGCGCCCCGGGATTTTAGTTAGAAGTGTTGCCAACAGATGGCGATGATCGGAGCTTAGTGGCTCACGTATTGTCTATCGGTAAGGACAGGCTCTCCCATCTTGTTATAGTCTTCGATTACAACAAGGGATAACCTTACTGCGAAGTCAATTGAGCAAACGAAGATGTTTAAGTTCGACATATTACCAATAAAATCTAACACGTATCTTACTCTAAAGTACGTTATACAATGTTGTATTCTTAATTGGAATAGATAATTTTTCTTGGATATATACGCTGAAAAAATATTTATCTTACGTTAGATGTTCCTTTGATTACGTAAGGTAAAATGGCGTCGAAGTTAGTGATAAGCGGCGTTCCCGAAGATCTAAATGACGCCTTCCTCGACTCCACAGCCCAAAGTGAAGACATGACGGACCTCAAGATTGACCAACACGACGAGTTACCTGATTTAAAAGACGGCGCATAATTATGCAACGTCTGATCATAACCAACGGCGACAATCCCCATCAGAACGTGTGTGCCGCCAGGAAGGACCATCACACAGGCTGATAAACGGAAGGGTAAATTTGCATTAGTGTACACAATTCTGTTAGAAGGTTTAAACTATGTTTTTTTTACTGTTTTTTGTGTGTTTTGATTGGTTTGACCTTGATTTCCATTGGAAATTACCTGTTTTTTTTAGTTATCTGGAGTTTTGGGTGGAGCGTTTTCCGATAACAATCATGGCCAAGCCAATACGAAATACAAAAAAAAACGCTAGAAAAATATTAACCGAACCTAACCTGACCTAACCTAACCTGGTTCATGCCGTTTATGTTGGTCTTGACGATATTGATAATCGTTCTTGCACTTACAACACTTTACTGAGGTTGGGAGAACACCATATGAGATCTAAGATATGCTATAGTTTGTTCGTTTTTTCCCCAAGACGCGCAATTAACTCCATATAATTGAAGTGACACCCATCGCAGAATTCCATAGTCGGAAATGAATTTGAATTTCGAAATATGAGACCCAAAATATAAAAAGAATTTGACTGGACCAAAAACACCGCAAATAATAATAATAATAATATCCAACATTATGCTAAATACTAGTATATGGATAGGACACCACAAAGGCAGACACATTACCATTCAACTATCAAAAATTAATTTTGTTCCATAATTTTTACCGTTTTCTTTTGTATTATTGGTATAGAAAATGTTATTTATGTATGGATAACGCTTATTGTTTTCTATTTATTGCTAATTAACCTATAAATATCTTTAATTTTTATTTATTATTATTTTCGTTATATTTAATGCTGTTATTTGTGCTTCACGTGGTTCTACTAATTCCATCCTAGGAGTTGACGTATCACGCACGATTGTTTATCTACTGACTTAGGCTTTGCAGTTCAGACGTAGTTAATAGAGGATCTTTACCGTTTATTGGATGTTGCAGGTTAGTAAGTTCTTTATATTATTAATTTCTGGTTATATCAAATATCTCTGGTACATGTATAAGTTTCATGGTTCATCTACACGAGTCAGTAAATTACACCTGTGTTTACAGGGTCCGACTAATTACCCAAATGTAGCCAAATATAGCCGGAATGAAGTCAAATAATGGTCCTAGATGAATAAATCGGACTGCCAGCCACTTCTCGACTAGTATTTGGTGTCACAAAGTCACAAAAAATTGGAAAACTTACTTTAATCTGAGTTAATAGATCGAGTGCATGTACCTAACCTAACCTAACCTAACCTCGACTAGTATTTGGTGTCACGGTAACAAAAAATTGGAAAACTTACTTTAATCTGAGTTAATAGATCGAGTGCATGTACCGAGGGAGCGAGGAATTACCCAAATGTAGCCGCAATGAAGTCAAATGATGGTCGTACAAGCGTAATTCGGGCTGTGAATCACTTCTCGATTATTATTTGGTGTCATAAAGTAAAAAAAAAATTATAAACTTAATTTAATCTGAGTTGTGTTGTGTTAGGTTAGGTTAGGTTAGATTAGATTAGGTTAGGTACATGCACTTGATCTATTAACTCAGATTAAATTAAGTTTACCAATTTTTTGTGACCGTGACACCAAATACTAGTCGAGGTTAGGTTAGGTTAGGTTAGGTACATGCACTCGATCTATTAACTCAGATTAAAGTAAGTTTTCCAATTTTTTGTGACTTTGTGACACCAAATACTAGTCGAGAAGTGATTAGCAGTCCGATTTATTCATGTAGGACCATTATTTGACTTCATTGCGGCTATATTTGGGTAATTAGTCGGATCGGTGTTTACATGCATCAAGGGTGGGGAGGGTTGTTTAGCACATTGTAATCGGGAACACTTGTAATTGGTTAAGATTCAGCCACGGAATATTCTGTATTGATTTATATAGAGGGAGATAGACCAAAAAATACTTTTTAGACTTTTCTTTGGAAATTTATATTAATTGTTAGGTCACGTCCTTCTGGTTTCTCAGGTTCGGTTAGGTGGTAATTTATGAGAACATTGACCTCTACCACCACAAGTTTTTTGATTTCGTTCATTTTTCGCAGATGTTCTTATCATTTTAATAAGTATTTTAAGACAGGGTTATTATTCGTCCATTGGCTGTCCGCCATGTTTACCTGAGGTCATGCTCCTCTGTTGTCTCCTTCTTGTAGGTTAGGTTAAGTAGGTTGGTTCCTTTGGTATGAGAATAGGTTTTTTGTGTGTGTATGTGTTTTGCTCAAATTTGACCTCCATTTTTGTGCAAATTAGCGGTTTCTGTTGAAAGTGATTGCAAAAGCCGCTAATTTACAAAAGTAATGAAGGTCAGTTTTGAGTAAAACACTGATAAACATGAAAAGTAAAACTATTCTCGTGCCAAAACCTGAGGCCAGCCAGTGGACGAATATTTACCTAAGAGGTGACAACTTTTTATTTTAATCATGTTTTTTTTTTTTTAGTCGTTAGGTTAGGTTCTTGATCATTTAGATTGGCAGAAAAATATTTCCTCCACTATATTTGTGATGTTCTTAATAAACTGAATAACTTTTCATCTATTAAAAAGTTATTTACTTTGTTTCTTTAACTTGAGCACCTGTTCTTAATTATTAATGCGGTAATTATTCTGAACGTGACCGTCCGCCGCTTTTAATTGAAAATGGGTTTAAAAATACCTAGTTTTCACTTTCGTTATTAGATTATAATGTTATGGTGTGAAAAATATTAAAATGACTGAAATCATGTGCTAACCTAACGTAACTTAAACTTTATCTTAACTCGCCGATATCTAGAAAACTAAACATTTACACAAGAAAATAATAGAACTGAAAGTAATCAGTGTACAAAACTATGTCTAAAAACATCCCCCATAATTACCGAACCGCTGACGGTCATGAGTCATATATTTGCCCTTAACGCTTCAAAGCCCTGCCTACTTTGTTGTCAAAACCGGAAAGTGAGAAAACTGAAAATAAAAATTTTCAAGAAAAATGCTATAGAATAAAGTAAGCATCTTTTTTTTTTCCCCCTTACCTATATACAAATTATGTAGTGGATACAGGTATAGCAGTTGTACGCAAAAAATTACATTGCATCAAGGTATGACAGCCATATTGATGGACTGTGTTGTTAATGGTTTGGTTAAGTTAGGTAAGTTTAGTCAGAAAGAAGGCCATCTTAGTAACTATTATTGTACAGTCTGTCCACCACACATGTGCATTAGGCTGCCGTACTAATAGAAATCAACGTTTCACACATGGCTGCCGTACCTGTACCCTGTGCATACAAATTAATAGAGAGTTCCGTGGTTGTCCTTTATCCAATCTGTACCCACAAATTTTATAAGGAAACGACAAGTAGGTTGTGGCCTTTACAGCCTAATAAAATTAACAAGCCATCACTGGACGAAGCACTGCCAAATGTTGCTCTGTGTTTTTTCCGTTAGAATTGGTGATGCATGATTTTTGTTTGCTGGACACAAAAGGTGTGGAGGCCATGGCCTTCTTACTGTGGCAATATTGTACTGAAAGACACTTCCACACATTAACTACCAACTTGAGGGAACTTTTATAAAGTAATTGATGTATTTAACGATCGTAAAATCGTGAGCGTCGTTGTTGAACCAAGCTAATCTCCCTAACCTAATGTAAATATAATTGTTTCTCTAAAGAACAAATTAAGTTCAGTTTGATTAGTTTGGTTCTTTTTATAAACCGAAAATTATTTAATGTAGCAGTTAGTGATACTATATTTTGGAAAGTTCCCAATGTTACAGAATACCAACAATGGTGCTTGTAATTTTATGCTCATTACATACAGGATTACTGCATTGCCTCATGAAAAGTCCCTAAAATAGGAAGGAATGATTTATTTTTTGTAGTTTAAAATATTTTGTCTTTAACATGATGCCATACTGTGATACAGGTTGGACCTCGCTAATCCGGGAAGCTTGGGACCAGACCGGTTCCAGATTAGCGAAAATTCCAAACCATCGAAGCCGAGGTTAAAAAAAGGCAAAATAATGCATAAAATTTACTTTTACTGTCTAATTTCTTCAGTATAGACATCTTTCCTAAAATAGTCAATGCCACACGCTTACATTTTGTTGCATTACAACCACTTCCACTGCTTGCTGGTCTCTTATGAGGCATATTTAGGGGTAAATTATAAATATTTAAAGGTAAAACAATGACAACAGCCACTAGAAGTGAGCTATGACACCGTCCTGAACCATCGAAGCTGCCGGACTATCGGGTCTTGAATTAACGGGTCCAACCCGTACAACAATTTGTGCCAAGGCCAGACCACTCAAGTATTACTTAAGTGTGATCTTTGCTGCCTTGTGTACTACATAAAGTCTTCTGTGTTCTGTATATACTTGGGCCCTAATGGGTAGTTAAGGCTCTGGGAGCCCACTTGCACGTTACTACAGTACAGTGGGGTATGCTATAACGAACGTAATTGGTTCCAGAATCTCGTTCGTTATAGCATTCGTTCGTTATAGGATTAATCCGTTCCAGGCCCCCAAATACAACCGCTTAACACTGAAAAAATTCTGTGGAAAATGTAAAAAATACGGTACTTTATCTTACCTTAGTGTTATTCAGCATGCAGGTACCCCTAAACACTGGCACATCACTATCACTTCCACTGGGAGTCTTGGCTTTAAGGTCCTCAAACAATTGTTTAGCCTTCTCACAAATTATAGCTTCACTAATGTTACCACCTGCCATTTCTTTCTCCTTTATCCACACTAAGAGTAAATTTTCCATCTCTTCAATCACATTACACCTTGCTTTGCTAAGTCTAAAGATTCCCTTAGCCACTTGCACAGTTTTTAACTCCTCTTTATTCTTCAAAATCGTACATATAGTCGATTTAGCCATCCCATATTCATCACTAAGTTTCGCAATGCTTCTTCCATTCTCACGTTTCTTTATAATTTCTTTCTTAGTTTCAAGGGTTATTAGCTTTCTCACTCGCTTTGGACGACTCATTGTTACAATTGTATACTTGTATAACAAAATAGTTATACAAATAACGCGAATTTCCACATCAAAAGACGAAATTTCAACAATAACAGTGGTGCACTGGCTACACAATGAGACAAAGATGGCGCCTGACGCTCTTGTTGTGGGTCGCGGTACAACAATATTCATGCGCCAGGCGAAATAGTCCGGTATTCATCCGCGTTCGTTGTAGGAGTTGCGTTCGTTATAGCATTCTCAATTTTATAGGTAAAACCGTTCGTTATAGGAATATTCGTAGTAGGATCCGTTCGTTATAGCATACCCCACTGTACAGTGTATGCATTTGGGGAAGTTACTTAGAATAGACTGCATGGTGTTAGTCCTGATGAGTTGTTCCTTCTTAATGAAATATCACCATAGAATAAATTATTTCATAACTCATGACAACAAAAAGTGGAGGTCAAGTCATGTGTTGCATAATGTTAGATTTTTGGTCTTTTGTCTGAGGTGAGGACTCCAAAATCCACCAGCCATGTCTGCCATGTTCTTATCTCTCCTTATCGGTTCTTTTTAAAATATATATATCTTTCCCAGAATAAAATACTGTACAACAGTAGTATTTAGGTTAGGTTTCATCCATTAGGTTTGGGTAGGTATTTGTTTGGTTCATTTTATAAATGATGAATTAGAGATTCCTCTCTGAAACTCCTGGCAACTTGACTTGTGGAAAGTATTGTACAGCACCAGATACAGCTGCAGTATAATTTATGGTTTGTGGACTTAAAACTAACATACTTAATCAAACATAATCTGTCCTGTTTTTATCTTTTAAAAGGTTTTCTCTTCTATCGGTTGTACCTACAGACCATCACTGAGATGAAAACAGTGTGGCATTTGTTGGCAGCATCTAATCCACTACCTGAAAGCATTAGTAATTTTTTAAATTTATATAAGCAAAACTTATAAGTATTTATGGTCTATGGTGAAGTATCCTACAGTAGATAAGTTGAGGCGCACAACTAATCAGGACTAACACCGTCCACATAAGAGTTTCCTAAAGTTTCTCAAATTTTTTTATTGAAGTAAATAGAGAAGTGCTATTCCTCCACACAATTTATTTTATTTTCAGGTTTACAAGTGTTTTCTTCTATAGCTGTTTTTCCTTAACTGGCTGGTAAACTTGGGCTAGTGTCCTTAAATGTTACCTAAATATTTTTAAGCAATGTAAATAATTGTTTATTTTAGTTAGTTCAAAGAAATTAAAACTATTACCCTTTACTGCATCAAATTACTGTATAGTATCTAGGTATTGACGTATTTTATTTATCTTGCTGTACAGTACTAGACGACCACAGGAGGAGGATGGTCAACAGTGGTGGTGATAGTGTTGATGGGAGGACCACCAACATGTTTATCCACCAGCCCCATAGAGCATCTACGTATACTGAACGTCACATCTATGTATGCTCGGTATTATTACTTTCTTATGTATGAAGTGTATTTAGTATGGTGAGAGCCTTAATTGTGTAATACTGACATGTTTATATCTACATTCATAAGTCGTGAAAACCCAAATTTTTTCATTATCAGGAAAGTCACTTTTTAGATGAGGAATGTTTTTAAGTGTACAGTTGGGAAATTGACAAATTCCTAATGTATGGCATAAGACTTGGAAATTCCTCACTGCATTGATCATTATTATGGCAGTTTTCATCCCAGTTGAAATATGTACTGTACCAGTAACCATAATTTTTAAAACTACAGTATAGTCTGGGTTTATGCGCCTAATTAAGTCCATGGAGATCCGCATATAAAGCGAAACGCGTAAATAAAATAACAACATATGGGATTAATTGAAATAGAGACTGGGCCGACTGCCAGACTACCTTTTCTTGGGCTATCGCCAACACAATACGTACGTTGTAGTAAAAATAACATCTTAATTTTATGATGGTATGCACACACACAATTAATATTTAAGAGAAATATCAATAATATTAGGTTTTTTAACACTTACGTTAGTAGAAGAGATGGCTGGGCACACGGGGATGGTGGGTTGGTTCCGAGGCAGAGGGCAGATTATTGAACCTCGCCTGTATCACCTGTATCTCTATCCACCACAGAGGTTAGCAGGGCCTCCTTGTCAAATCCCTCAAAGTCCATATCCTCACTATCACTAACTTGGGCTGGCTCGATTCATTCACTCCATATTGTCTGGCCAGATCCACCTGCCTCGTGCCTTTTTCTAACTCCTGAACGGCCTTGTACTTAATCTCATAGCTTAAGGCACGTCGCACCTTCTTGAGCTTGGGGCGGCTTGGGCCAGGTAGTTCAAGGTTTCTCAGGGGTGGTGAGGGTCCAGCGGTAGCCATTGTGTAGAAACAATCACAGTCCGTGACGTCATCGGCATGAGTCTGACGTCATCGGCACAAGTCTGACGTCAGCGCCCATCACCTTGCCTGCCGCTTGCCGCGTAAATTAAGGAATGTATCGCGTAACTAATAATTGTCGCGTCTGGACAGGTGCCGCGTAAATGGCCAATCACGTATAAAATATCCGCGTAAACCCAGGCTATACTGTATTGTACATATCTAATGTAATTGTATATAAACAGTAATATCTTTGTTAGCCAGAATCCCTCTTAACCAGAACTCTCCAATTGCCAGAACTAAAATTTTCTAGGAAAATCATTCCCAAGAAGCATAGATAGTTTCTGGAAAATTCCAGGGATGGGGGATATTTTTAAGGCTTTGAGAGATGAAATGTGCATCATTCTGGAAATTTCTGAGAAAATTCTGATACCCAGAAAAATTCCGAGGATGGGGGATTTCCTTCCGGGTTCAAGAGATGATGTAATGCGCAATTTCTGGATCTTCGTAGAAAATTTTCCCATTACCCGGAAAATTCTGGGGATGAGGGATTTTTTTTTTCAGCTTTCAGAGAGTTATCTCATTACCCGGAAATCTCTCATTCCAGGAAGTGCTCTGCACTAATTATTCCGGCTAACGGATATATCACAAGATGAATTTATTGCTAAAGTCACTTGTAAAACATTACCTTTTATATTTAAAACTAGAATGAACTATTATGTAAAGTACCTTAATGTTTGTATCCAGGTATATATCAGTGTAGTGTGGTAGAGTACTGTACACACACCCATGAAGCCTTATATTGTATCACCAAGTTCAAAGTACAATACAGTAGTTAGTTCACAAATTGACGTCATAATCAATGGTCAGTTTTATCCGATACTTGAGTTAATTGGTGGTAAAGGTCGCTGTAGGGGGAGGTGGATGCTTTAAAAAGAGGTGAAGTCTAAGTCATGCGAACAGTCTTCCTGTGTTTGAGGAAAGATGGTATGACACAGTTCTGACCAATGTTGTGTTTCAGAAGAGGGTATAAGAAATAAATTGTCAAGGTTAAAGGTTCATAAGAGTCCTGGCCCTGACATGGTGCATCCCAGAGTGCTAAGAGAGTTGTGCAACGAGCTTGCCGTGCCCCTGAAGATCCTATTCTGTAAATACCTGGATGACCAAAAGGTCTCCAATGACTGGAAAATGGCTTACCCGGTATGTGAGTCCTATATTTAACAAGGGTGATCGTTACTCCATGAATAATTATAGACTAGTGAGCCTGACCAACATAGTGTGTAAAGTACTAGAGAACATGTGATGATAGAACATCTACAACCTTGTGAATGATTGCCAACTAGGTTTTATGCTGGGAGGCTCCTGCTAGACACAATTACTCAAGATGCTGGATGTTTGGACTCAAATTCTGGAACTGGGTGGTAATATTGACAATAAATATCTTGCTTTTGCCAAGGCTTTTGACAGCATACCCCATGAAAGGCTGAGAATTAAACTGGAAGGGTATAGGATTCAGGGAAGTGTCCTAGTGTGGATTGGAGACCACAAGTAGTGTCTGGTGATTAGTGGTACAAAATTGTCATGTGTATCTGTGACAAGCGGGTTACCACAGAGCACTGTGCAGGGCCCATTGTTTTTTGTTTGTTATAAATGACATCCCAGAAGCTATAAACTCTTCCATACAAATGTTTGTGGACGATGCCAAGTTATGCAGGGAAATTAAGAACGAAACAGACTGTAAAGAGCTACAGAAAGATCTCTGCCAGCTTCTAGTTTGGTCAAAAAAATGGCTGCTAAAATTCAAGGTCACAAAATCTAAGAGGATGCACCTAGGTTGTACCAACAGTAAGGAGGCATATCACATGTCCCAATGTGAGAAGGACCTGGGTGTGTATGTCGAAAACGAACTGAAGTTCTCGGGACATGGTGAGAAGAAGGTAAATCAAGCAACTAAACTAGTATATAGGTCTTGTATGAAGGTCATTCAGATGTATAGATGATCTGTCCCTTGTAAAGCTCTTCAAGACTGAGGTGCTTCCCCATCTGGAGTACTGTCACCCCATTTGGTCACCAAGGTTGATTGAAAATGTCCAAAGGAGGGCCACCAGGCTGGTGTATGCTACTGCATCTCAATTATCCAGAGAGATTAGAATGCCTGGAATGCCTGCAACTGCCTAGCTTATACTGTACTATACATGAGCCATGAGCAAGGGGCAACCTAATTAAAGTTTGTAAACATCTCAGAGAGTACTACAGTACTCAGTCGAGTGTCCATACCTGGAGCTGGTCGACACAAGGGGTCACAGCTCAAGGTTGATGAAGCCTCATGTCCAACCAGGAAATTGTGAGGGAAAAGTCTTTGAGTGAGAATTGTGGCCTTTTGGAACAATCTGCCAGAAAGTGTTGTGATGGCATTGAGTGTGAGCTCTTTCAAGACCAGATTTGACCAATACTGGCATAGGTACAGATACATTCCGTAGCCAGATCATGCTCAGTACTTGGCAACAGTGTGTAACAGAGACATGACCAACCACCCAAGTGGCTCTCAAGCCGATCAGTGGCAAAGAGAATAAAAGTAAAAAAGTAAGTGGACTCGGTGTAAGTGTTCTTGAGTTATAGTAGCTAGGTGTTATGTAGACTGACCATTGAAACTTACCAAGCCATTGGACAGATTATATTGAATACTTTTGTCGACCTATTGTGATGTAGATGGATTTTTTATGTGTTATGGATTGGTTTTTTTTACATGTTTGGGAGGATTTTTTACATTTTGTCACGATAGTCCTTTAAGGAACTACCAGATTTTGATTCTTTAAGGAACCCCCAGATTTTTATTACTCTACTTTGTTATTATATGAAACTTGAGACTGTTCTCGTGCATTGAATTTAAGACTCAGGGAAAATTAGACATGCAACTTTACATATAATTTTAATATAACAATTTATATAATATAACTTGGTTCATTAATGTTCACAACTGAATATAAGTGACAACATATCACCATTACTTCACTGTTGTCTGCCAACCACTATAACACTACAGACATCACCATCAGTCCACACTTCCTCATAGACACCATCAATATCTGTTGTGGTGTGGTGGTAAGAAGTTACATACAGTTCCTTGGTGCTTGTAGCAGTCTTTTGTGTATGGTGGGCTAGTGTGGCGACTGCATGGTGTGTTGTTGGGACTGGTAATGACTGCCCACACTCCTGGTGAAATTGGTGTTCCTCCAGCTGTCAGTTCTCCTTGCTCTCCTCTTCCCCCATTCTTTTATACCACACTCTGGAACAGGAGCAACCAATCAGCTGAAGTTCCACATAGCAGGAACCAGTTGGAAATTTAGGTTACACTTCTGGACAGTCTCGACCCTTTATTTATTTTATGGTGAATCCTTCGAGTTTAAGTTAAAACATTGAACCCCAAACTCCAGTCTCAAATCCCCCAAACCTCAGGAATTACAGAACCCACAACCCTTTGATATGAAGCCCCCTTATCCACAGGATCCTCAACCAATTGAATCTAGAAAATAATGTTATTTCATGACATGTTTGTTGGAGAGGATTTTTGAAGTTTGTGGGGGATGGCGTTTTGACGTGTGGGGGTGGGGTTTTGACCAGAGTGCAGGGATTTTTCATGTTTTGGGAGAGGGATGTTTTGTCACAGGAGATATTAGTTAGGTATCTGCAAGGTGGGGGAATTCTTGTGGGATTGAGTTGGAAATTTTGAGGGATATTTTTTTCATATACATCATGTAAATTACATTAACCTGTGGATACAATATGGGAAGTATTTTTGTGTGAATACCAGTTTAGAGCTGTACTGTACTTTGATTAATTAACTACTCAAAGGTTTTTCATATGCATACCCTTATATACAGTATTGATTTTATTAATAAATTTAGCAAGTTTTTATTAAGTACCAAGAAGGTGATGATTTATTCTTGTCAAAAAATTATGAATGGAACTGTTTTCCTCATGTCGTCAAGATGTTAATAGGGATGGCATAAGGACCCTATTGGAAAAAAAGCATTTTATGGCTTTGTTGTTATCCTTGGTCATATTGACTAAATATCAGTTATTCATACACAATGAATTAGATGCTTTTTCTGCCAGTCTGGTGGCATAGGCACCTCTCCTGGTGCTGTGGGGAAGATGGTTCTTACTCTGCAGTGCTGAGGAAAGTCATGCTGCCTGGGGGGTGACACTTTAATGGTTCTCGAGGAGGCTGACCTCTGGTATCTTTTAGAGGTTTATTTATTCTTGTCGCTTCCTTTTTGATTGTTTTATTTTCTGTCAAAGTTAGATATCAGTTCGCCTGAACAACATCAACCACAAGTCAAGGTGGAGTCTTCACCAGACTCAGAATAACTACAGTACTGTACTGTAGTAAGTTCATTTGTTAATGACAGAGAGAGAAAGCGAGGAGTGAGATAAAGATGATTGTACTGTACATATTGTTATTACAGTATACTCGATATTTTACCAGTATTTGTTATATAATTGGTCAACTTTGTCAATAACTGGATAAATTACTTAAGTTTGTTGGATTATATGGTGTGTGTTGCAAGCAGTAATGAGTATACAATATATAGAGTATTGAGATGGAGAGACCTAGAGGAGGTAGGGGTGTTGGGTGGTAGTAAGGGGAGCTTGTTTGCGTATAATCGCCTGACAGCAAAGTCGGCCAGCCAGGGCTGGGCATGTGATGCCGGGCATGGCACTGCCACTGTAGCTATCCCCATCATACAGTTAACACCTAACCTGTTTCTCTTGAGACTTTCAACACATAAGTTTAACTTGAACTTATTGTTTACACAGGTAGACTGTGTTTATTGCATTGGTTATCATTGTGACAACACAAAAATACGGCAAATTAAGTACTACTCATAGTAAGTGTTAAGATTAGACTAATTACATAGCTATGATTGTTATGTAAATATATATTAGATTAAACAATTATGTATGATTTATTTGAAATGCTAAAATGAATTGTATTCAACAGGTTTGATTGAATTATAACGTTCGACTTTAACGAGAAGAGTCCGATTAACCTTTTAATGCTCAGAAGGCGTTTACAGTGTGTTTAGTGGACATGGGCATAAACTTATTGATTTGTAATGAATTTGATCCTTTTTTTTCTGCCAGTTTTATATTACTGATATGTTTTCCCTTCATGTCTTTTACTGGTAATCCTTGGTTTCTCTATCAAGCTCCTCAGATCAGCCATCACACCAGACCAGGACCAGGACCTGTACGAGAGAAGGAATACTGTGGTCTACCTTACAGTATGTTATTGAGTTAGTTACTTTACAGTAGAAGTAAGTGGCCACACCAGTACTTAACAGATTATTTAACTATGTTGAGTTTTGGTGTTGCTGTGTTATTTGAACCTTTCTATAGATTTGTAAACTGACTTTAGACGGTGTTTAAGATTAGGTTTCTAACAGTTAAAACTGTGGTTAAGTTGTGTGGAAGTGAGACAATGACTTAGCACTATGCTGAAGGTGTTTAAAAGTGAGAAAGTGACTTATAGTGAAGTTTGTAGAAGTGAGGATATTAGTTTAAAAAATTGTGTATGGGAGAAAATGACTAATTACCTTCATGAGATTTAGAGTATAGTTTAATTTTTATACAAGAAGTTGGAGGTCAATACTGTAGGCGTAATATTTTTTAGGGTTTAAAATTCTTCCTTTTCCGCGGATCATTTACAGTGAAAGGTACAGTGCAGAGTGAGAGAAGGCTGGTTGTATATTAAGGTTGAGAGAGGAAAGGCTGTACAGTACTGTACTAAGTTAATGGATCGGGAAGACTGCCGGACGTATGACTGACGAGTATTACAGTAAAGGAGGGAAAGCTGTTGAGTGTATGACTAAGATAATACAGTACTGAAGTTGTATGAGCAAGAGAAAAGGCTGGTGATGTGAATTAAAACTGTGCTGAAATAATGAATAATTGAGGGAAACTTGACTAGAATGTAAGATTTACTGTACTGAAGCAGATAAAGAGTGAGGGAGGACTGTAGACTAGACTGAAGTTTTATACAAGTGAAGGAAGGATTTGTATTACTTAATCTGCACTGGATTTCTTTCTTTCTTTCTTTCGTTTCTTCCACATCCTAGGTTAGGTTTTATTTCATCAGAGCCAACCATAAAGAGAGTCATCTATTAACTGCAGCTGACCCCACCATAGTTTCATCTATCATTAACTGCAGCTGACCCCACCATAGTTTCATCTATCAACTGCAGCTGACCCCAACATGAAGGACATTTCATCTATCAACTGGAATCAACTGCATCTGAACCCCTTTCCCCTACCCCTTTAGAGCGGGGGTCAGAAGTCTCTTCTGGGAAGTACCTTACTCTCGGAGCATTATAACTCTGGGTTTATGGCTCGGACATTTCTGTATCTGGGATAAGGAGCTTCCTGGAGGAGGCGACTGGCCCTAGGAGCAGCAATTGCTGTATCTAGGTGTCAGCGTTAGGCTGCTTAGGTTCCCTTTTTTTTTAAGGATCTTCAGGCGAGCCTCTTCAAGGATACACTGAATCCTAGGACAAGGAGAGCCGGTCCTGAAGAAGATTGGTACCATTTTTTTTATCCTTTTGAGCTGGGGTCAGGGGGCTTCTTCCTAGAGGTGATTGGCTTTTGGACCAGCATGCTTGTTTGTCCAGTGGTTCCAGGAGTCAGGATCCTCTTGGGGGAGAACCTTGGCCCTCGGACCTGGCGTGAGCCAGGTTCAGGGACTCCCCTTTTTTTCTCATCTTAGGCTCTGTCTAAGGTGTCCTCTCAGTTCATAGTGGCTGGGGCACTGAAAACAGTTTGCCTCACCTTATGAATCTGTGAAGGGCACCTAAGACTTCTTTCACAGGAGCTGTTTTATCTCCTGTCTTAGAAATCCATTGATTTCTAAGATCAGAGATAAAAACACACTAGTGTGAAAGAAGTCTTAGGTGTTCTTCACTGATTCATAAGGTGAGATGAACTGTGTTCAGTGCCCCAGTCACTAGGAACCTAGGGAGGTCACCCTAAGGCCAAGCCTAATTCCAAGATGAGGGACTATGTCCCTCAGCCTTAGGGGGGGGGATTTGGGGAGAGCTCCCTCCCTGGAAGGGACTCTCCTCCTCCTGGAAGGGGAGGAGGACTCCCTCTCCCCTGGAAGAGGGAGGAGGAGGACTCTCCTCGCACCCTCCCCTGGAAGGGGGGGAGGAGCTCCCTCCCAGGAAGGGGGGAGGAGGACTCCCTCCCCTGGAAGAGGGGAGGAGGACTCTCCTCCTCCTGGAAGAGGGGAGGACTCTCCTCCTCCTGGAAGAAGGGGGACTCTCCTCACTCCTGGAAGAGGGGGGAGAGGAGGACTCTCACTCCTCCTGGTAAAGGGGGGACTCCCCCACTAAGTATTTTGTAAAAGTGGTTTTAAATAAAACTTTAAATTTCAATATAACTTTTATTTTATACTTCCAGTACATTCTATGATTACAGAGGAGAATTCCCCGCCAAGGAGGAGAATTCTCCCCCCTCAGGAGGAATTCTCCCCTCCAAGGAGGAGGGGGGATTCCCCCTGCTCCAAGGGGGAGGAGGATTCCACCCCTCTCCCAGAAGTGGGAGGAGGGATTCCCCCTCCAAGGGAGAGTTCCCAATCCCCCCTCCCTAAGGCTGAGGGACACCAGTCCCTCATCTTGGAATAGGCTTGGCCTTAGGGTGACCTCCCTGGGTTCTAGTGACTGGGGCACTGAACACAGTTCATCTCACCTTATGAATCAGTAGAAGAACACCTAAGACTTCTTTCACACTAGTGTGTTTTTATCTCTGATCTTGAAATCAGTAGTTTCTGCAGAGGAGATAAAACGGCTCCTTGTGAGAAAGGAGGGGTCTTGGAATTACCTTTCGCAGATTCATGGGTGTGTAACTGTTTTCAGTGCCCAGCACTGAGCTGAAGGGCTACCCTTGAACAGAGCCTGGGCATGAAAAGTCTGAACACAGTAAAGCCGAATCGAAAGAGCAGGTTGCTCCCGGAAAGGATCATTCATTCACTGGACAAGCACCAATAACTTTGTCCAAGCGATAAGCAGCTCAAGACTAAAAATATTTCTTCGGAACGACACTCGCGTCACAAATTCGGTCAGCCCATCGCGAAGAAACTGCGCTTAATCGCCAAGGAACTAAACGGCTGCTGCCAGGTCCCCGGCAATTGCTGCTCCCTGAAATAAGCCTCCTCGAAGTCGCGGATGCAGAAATGTCGGTGCATGAGGTTGTGGCAGGGTGAGCCCGCTTCCCGAAGGCACCTGACCCGACTCTAAGGGGAGCAGAGAAGGAATTCCGGAAATGCAGTTGATTCCAGTTATTGAAATGTCGCTTCGTGAGCAGATGTCGGCACGGTATTAGATGAAACATGAGGCGAGGGTCGCTGCGGTGTAGGCTGACTCACCAACAGACCAGCCAGTGAAACACAGCACAGGGCGTAATACCGTCGCTTTCGCTTCGCTTTTGTAAGCTTTTCAGTGCAATGCAGTCACTCTTTATCTGCTTCGGCCGCAGCCAGCAAATCTTTACATTTACAGAGACCCTCGTCCATTATTTCGGCACGGTTTTGGTCGCGGCCTTTTCTTTCATTTTGTATTATCTTCGGTCGCCCGCTAACGCTTCCCTCGCTGCTGGCTGCGCAAGATCGGTCATAGATCACGACGTCCCATCCCCAGCAGTACACGACGCTGTGCGGCTGCTCGGCTGGCCGGCCAGCTACGCACTGTTACGCTGCGCTGTAGCGCCGATAAGCGGCACACAAAAATATTAAGCCTACGGCGGCTGACACTCAACTTCTTCGCCAAACATACTCCCAAATGCCGAGCCGAGCCAGGCATTTTGCCAGCACAGCTTAGCCTTCACTGCAAGCTTCACTATAAGTCACTTTCTCACTTGCGCTTACCCCTTCAACTATGAGTGCTGAGATAAATACCGGCTCACAACCACGGTTTTTAACTGTTGAAACAATCGGCGCAGATCTGAAGTCATTGGTCGGTTCACAAATAGAAAGGTTCGGCTGCAGCGACGCCAGAGCTTCGGCATATTATGTCTGTTGAAGTGCTGGGCAGCGGCGCTGCACTGTGGCAACAGCCAGCCATAACATACTGGCGGAGGCCAGGCGTATACCGTGGAGTCCTGGTCTGGTCAGTGTGTGGCTGTCTGAGAGCTTGATAAACAAAAGATCACATGAGATTGGCCCCAATTATTGTCGCACGGTGGATTGGCGCATGGCACTTAGAGTAGGTTGGGTGGGTTGGGATTGGTTAATCTTAAGGTTAAAGAAGCCAGAGAGGTGATCCAAAAATAATTTTCACTGATAATTCTGAAGGAAAATGAACTGACGATCCTTATAATGTTTAACTTCACAATTAAGAGGAGTTTCATATTGTCTTAACCTACCCTTTGTGGGATAAGACCCATCAATTATTTGTTCATTGAATATCTATATGGAAATACACTGTACTAACAGTTGTATACAGATAGGAAAGTGACCATTAATTATGTGCCAGTTGTGCATCAACATTCTATGGTACTTAGCACTTGAGTCTATGTGAACATAATGTGCAGTATACTGACTACTGTACAACAGAGATAGTGGCCATTCATATGTTGACCTCCTAGTTGCCAGTTTAGCGTTGTTTACGCCGTCTACCTTTAATGCCACTTGTGACAGTTTTTTTGGCATTTATCAAAGCCATTGTTAACAATTATCTCGTGTTAGATAACGTCTTATATGTAATGGTATTTCTCCAGATTTTTTTGTATTTAGCAACTTTGCTGATAAATCTAGTGACATTCACTGACCGAGCTGCTGCAGCCCAGCCAGCTGTTCCCAGGTGCCTGTCTTGTTAACAACTTTACACCACATTCATGTAAACATTTATAAAATCCTGGAGCATTATATCAATATACAATAACTGCATTTTTTTTTTAAATTTAACAACAAATATTACAAGTTATTGCCTCAGTAACGTTTGTTTGTAAAAAATCGCAGTTAACACCGAAAGATATTTTGAAGGGTGTCGGTGTGTGTAGGGACACCCATAATGTGACTAGTGTAAACACTAAACTTAAGCGGAGTTCAGTAACATTTACTCTTCTGGAAAAATGCTAGTTAGGTAAAACTTATTTACGAGTGCTGGAAATTATGTGACCGAGACCTGCCGGTACAGCAAAGTGAAAACCTGGTTCTAGCGGTGGAGCGTATTTAGAGATCGACATTGTATACCCGTTGTATAAGACGACTCTTAGTTTTAAGAAAACAAATTGGAGCTTCAAAGGTCAACTTACAGGCCACTGTACTGTACATCTACAAGATTAAAGTTGGACTCACAAACAAACCTCCAGAACATAACTCATTCATCAGTAGAGCTCCTCCTATAGTGGCTTATAATTGTCAACAGTACATCATTTGGGGGAAGTATTTTCATCGCAGAAAAGTATCTTGGCTTTTATAATGGGAGTCTATGGAAAAATTGATGTGATTTACTAAAGGTTTCTCAGGAACAAAACTTTTATAAACTGAGGGATATCTGTAGAACTTTTCTAATATTAAAAGTACCAGAAAATATTAAATAAAATACCAGATAGTAATTACGGTCCAGTTCACTTCAGGTCTAGTTCACTGCAGGTCCAGCTCAATTCAGGTCCATTTTAGCCAGTGGGGCAGAAAGTATATGAAAACATTACTTAAGACAAAGTACTGCACTGTTACTATGTAAAAATTAAAACTTGTAGAAAGTACAGGGAGTCCCAATCGATATGAACGGTGTTAAACATGAAATTTACAATATATCATCAAATGATATTTTTTACTTTCATTTACTGTATTGTCAATCTATTTCTCTTTTGTCTTAAATTAATTGATTTTAGATGTATATAAGGACTTAGGCTGTGATATAGTGTGATTTTAAACATTGTTCTGTAAGTATGGTATGCTCATGGCGCGTGTTCCGACTTAAGTACAAATCCGAAAAAGAATGTCACAAGGAACGGAACCTGTTTGTAAATTGGGGGCCCCCTGTAATCTTCTTCAAACTACTTTAATAATAATAATTTAATTAACTGAAGTGAAACAAAAAACTAGAAAGATGAAGAAAAAAAAGTAGTATTAGTAAAAGTGCACCAAGGCTATACAGTCTACTGTAGGTACACAAAATGAGCACTTCTAGGCATGCAAGACTATATAGCCTTGGTACATAAAATGCACAATTCTGGTACCAAGGACTATATAGTTGGTACACTTCAAGGCTACAATATACAGCTACTCCTCGAATTACGACCTACTGGACATGCAACCGCCTCGGTCGTACCAAATTTTTTTTCAAATTACGTACAATAGAATATAGTACAGTACAATATAGCACAGTACAATATAGCACAGTACAGTACAATATAGTACAGTATAGTATAATATAATACAATACAATATAGTACAATACAGTACATTATAGTACAGTGCAGTACAATACAATATAGTACAGTACAATACAATATAGTACAGTATGGTACAGTACAATATAATATAGTACAGTACAATATAGTACAGTACAGTACAATATAGTACAGTACAATACAATATAGTACAGTACAATACAATATAGTACAGTACAATATAATATAGTACAGTACAATATAATATAGTAAAGTACAATACAATATACAGTAATACAGTACAATACAATATAGTACAGTACAATACAATATAGTACAGTACAATATAATATAGTACAGTACAATACAATATAGTACAGTACAATACAATACAGTACAGTACAATACAATATAGTACAGTACAATATAATACAGTACAATACAATATAGTACAATACAGTTGTGAAAAACACAAATGTATGAGGCACTCGGTGGAAGCGAGTTAGTGGTCAAGCAAGATGTTTGTTTCAACAGTTGCCAGAGGATATACAGTATAAAACTATAAGTGTGGTGGGATACAGTGTAAACAAACTTTAACCTTGCTTGTGGTCTTGGCACATACATCACTCTTCCACCAGGCACCTCACATTATGTACACATTGAATCATTTGACATAAATACTTCAAGTCAAGTTCTGCAAATTAATTATTTTTCCACTACAACTTAAATGAACTTTGTTAAGTAGTGTTTGGTTAATCCACACAAGCATGATGGTCCATTAAGAGCAGTGTACTGTATACTGAACCTTGTGATTAACACTGCCTTCACTTCCCCAACAGGTGAACCTACAGTACTGTACATTAATTTACATGTACAGGTATCCTCTAACATACTGTATAGCACTAAGGGTTCTAAGTTAAAAAACATATTGAATGGTAGAACTCTTGTATTATGTTCTGGGAGGGAAAAATCAGTCAACTGGTGGGTTTTTCACCAATATAATTCTTGTAAAATAATAAATACATTAAACACAACCAACATTCTGCAATAGTGCCAATGCACCACTGGGCTATACTGACCGTGTGACTGAGGGGAATTTGTTAAGTCAAACTGATATTTTTGTAATAATGATTGTTCATTTATTGGACATACTGTAAGTATCTTGGGGGATACCTATACTTTATTAAATTATATGATGAGCCTATCTGTGTTAAACTGAACCCTGTAAGTTACTAACACACAGTTGCTAACTATTTTAATACCAATGACAGATAACACTCTCCTCCTGTACTGTAGTCTTCAATCACTATTACATCAAGGCTTCAGTTCACCTCAAATGGTAACATAATCTGCCAAGAATCAGTAGATAAGTTTTCTTCTGTACAGGAGCAGTGATATAAGGTGCTGTGCTGTGTTGCTGCAGGACCAGACGTCTCCTCCTGTGTCGAGTACAACTTATTACAGAAATATCAAGATACACCATATGTATGGCACTTAGATAAAATACTTAACAATGGTGTGTATGTATGTATGTGACAAGTGTATTAGTGCAGAATTACAAGGAGTTAGTTAATATTTACACCTTCACAACACAAGAGCCAATGTGAACTTGGATGGTAATTTTAATGACTAACTAACGATTTATTTATCCCATACTTTAATGGAAATAATCTTTGGATGTCCTTCCTAAATTATCCTTGGTTTTGTGGACTTACATTGTGTATTTGTAGTACATGATGAACAAATATAAACTTGTACAATATGATGACTTTATTAAACACTAGTTGGTGCACGACCATCCCTTAGGCTACCAGCACCTCTCTGCACAACTAATGCTGGTCCAAGCAAAAGGCACCTCCTAGCAAAATAACCTGATCTCTGAGCTAAGAGGTAAGGGTCATCTGAAGTTCTTTCTTCCAGAGAGAATTCTCTTCCAGTTCTCTGGTCAAAAACTTCCAGATGAGAGATTTGACAGTGAACCTGTGAGGGAGGCCACACATACCCAACGCACATGGTATTTTGAGGTAACAAGCTGTGCAGTTTTAATCAGGCTAACTACAGTCCTAGAATTAGCTTCCTGATCCATACTAAATAAATTAGGACAACTTATCCTTGACCTATAATTAGGCTAAACATTTCAGACATTACACTAACTTAGAAAAATAAAAGGGGGTCCCTAAACCAGATTAATACTGGTCCTAAGACCAACAGACTGCTGACCCCTGGACCAGGCTAATGGTCTCTGGATCACTCATCTCTCCATACAGTCTCCTGATCCCAACTGGTAATGAAAAAAATACCAAGGTTCACAATGTTAATTACTCGCCAGCTATGGGTTTCCAAGGTGAGATTTAGGTGTGTGTGTGTGTTATTCTGTATGTACCTAATTAGTTAAACCTCTTAAATTCCAATTCTGAGAGAAAAGTATATTTGGTCAAAAAAAATTTTTGTGTGTTTTCTCATGGACTCAAACTGTGCCTACAATACACCATTCACAGGGAGATACAGTGTACACAGTGATAGCACCAACAGATATAGAGGAGAACGGGAAAAGAAAGTACTGTAGTATAAGGAAATAATAGTTAAAATAAAAAAATAAAAATAAAAACAACAAGTTTGGCTATCCTAAAAGGCAGTCTATTACTGCCCCAAAGAAAGATTTATTTTATTTTTCTGGGTTTCTTAAGGACTGAAAGGGTGTATAAAATCCATTAGTCATAGCACAATGCAGTGTACATAGAGATAGCACGTAAATACTGACAAATTGCAGAAGTGAACTGAAAAAAAATAAGAGAAGACAACCCTAAAGGCAACAGGGGAGGATAAAACCAGCAGAGGGCAGCTAAGTACTGTTTTTTTTTCTTTATTCTTAAATAAATGTAGATCTATACACAGTCTGCACCCCCCCCCCCACCAAACAACAACAACCATGAGTATGATATGAGATTAATGCGGGGATAACAGATATGGATGATACAGGCCTGACTAATGCAACATTTAGGACGATGCAAGCTGCTGTAAAGCATGAAGGCTGTTGCTGGTATTGCCCTGACTGCAGAGTCAAGGTGAAAGAGGCGATTGCAAGCCAAAGGGGAACGAGTTCCCTAGGGACGAAAATAGATGACGCTAGAGCCTTGCTGGTTGCCAAACTAGGACAAGTTGGGAAAGACATCCTTGCTAAGACTGAGGAAGTAGCCAATATAATGGAGGTAGTTGTTAAGAGAAGTTATGCCGAGGCATTAGCAGGGCTACTGGAGGTGGGGGAGAGTAATTTAGGATCAGAACAGGTTCTACAGCAGCTAGGAACCCTGAAGCAGTGTGTCGAAGAAATGGAAATTAACGGACCTACTGTTAGGGGAGAGGAGGAACAACTGGAACGTTTCCAGCGCAGGAACAATGTAATAGTTTTTGGAGTCCCTGAGAGCCAGGCGGAGGGAACTTAGAGTAAGATACTCAAAACACCTCATAAGTTACGTCTTTTAGCATGACACAGTACCATATATTGTCGAATCTTTACAGTACCGTAAATTTAGCATACTCAAAATTTAATTACAGCTCCGTAAGCCTTTCGTAAGTTTTCATAACTCTAGTGTTTACCCTGTAAATTAAGTTCTCTTGTCGGAAGGTAGATGTCAGTGCAGGAGCTAGTTGGCCAATCAGCGCTCAGTTAACAAAATCATCAATCAATCACAAGAGAAGGAGAAATCAGCTGAGAGCGACGCACATAATATTATTTTGTAAACATGGAAGGTCCACCAGCCAAGAAGAGACAGCCTAATTTCAGTGAGGCTGAAGTATACGCTATTCTGGGTAAATTCAAATAAATTGGTTATTGATAGCATAGCTTTGCCGAATCTAAATGACAAATCATTTCTCTTAAATTACTCATTTAGCCTAGACCCTGGTGTTTTCCTTTCAATGTTGGGGACATTTGGTCTGAATTGTCTTCAAGCTCATACAAAAAACAACAATTTAAAACCTGAAAATATATCGGATTAGCCGTAAATTTTCTTCAATTAATACTCTACCTATGATAATGTTGAAAGTCTGGAACTAGGCCTAAGGTAGCTGCTAGACAAAGTGTCTCACTGACGACCTGAAACTCACCAAAAAACCATGTACACATTCTCTAACCTAACCTAACATACCATAACATAACCAAACCTCTATAACCTATTGGTATAATTTCTTATTCAAATAATCCTCATGTTCTAACTAAATTAAGTAGGCCCCAAGTTTAAACATTTATTTGCCTAAGACTGAAAAAGAGTTATATAGGCCCCAATTAATCAAGTTAATTGCAATCCATATGTTACGCCTAATATCGTTTAATTTTGGCTAGCCTATGGAAATTTATAGCCTTTCATGTTATCATAAGCCATATACATAAGAAAATAGGCTAAGACTATTGGTTGAATATTAGAAAAACAAGGTGAAGTCTTGGCAGGAATGTTCACTTGACTTCATATTGGCTTTCATTACTGAGGGATATTTACGGCTATACAACATTAATAAGTTCTATCTGCAAGTTTACTCAGTCATAAACATATTTTTACCCTAAGTGTGAACAATACAAACACTCAAGCCGCTTATTATGGCAACAAAAAAGTTACGAAAAAGACAAAGTGAAATATTATATTTCAGTATGTTGGTATACAAAATATTTTCTTCATTATTCTATGATAAAACAAGTCAACATTATAACATATATTATTATTATTTTTTATACAATAGGGAATTAGTCACTACTACATCCGGGTTGAGAGTGTTACACAACCTCAGGAGCTGGTGTAAGTTACGCACTTTAACTTACGGAGTTCGATGTCAAATATTTTTGAGTATACCATCTGTGTTTTGAGTATGCCAATCTGAGACTGTAAGTCCAGTTACGGGGTACACAACGACATACAGTCCCATAAATGTTTTTGATAGTACAAGAACAGGAGAATTGACCCAGAGGAATGCGAGTTCAGTATAGCTGGATATGACTCATTTACGATCCTTTCTCAAAAAACTTGCAAGAGGGGTGTGGTTATCTATGCTAGGCAAGACCTTAGAGCCAGCCAGGTGAGAGTACAGGGAGAGGATGTATTTGAAGAGTCCAAATGGTGTAAAATTAAATTACTTATCGTCGGGTGTATCTACAGATCCCCAAACTGTGGCCCACTAAATCAAAGGAACTTAAGAGCCTTAATAGACACTGCAGCAATGCTCAACCCTAGCCACCTCCATATCATGTGTACTTTAACTATGGCGACACAGACTGGAAAAACGAGTTCACCCCAAATGACTTGAATAACCCTGTTACTCTTTTTAATAAACTCTGAGAGATAATTTTCTGTTCCATCATGTTAGAGACCCGACACATTACAGAGGGGAGCAAACACCCAAGCCACTAGACCTCATCATAACAAATGAGGAGGGTATGGTGGCCAAACTGGAACACCTTGCCCAAGTTGGCACCAGTCACCACATAGTGTTGTCATTCAGATTTAACTGTTACCTAGTTCAAGATAAGGCCAGGCCAAGGTGCAAATATTACACGGGAAACTACAATGGGATGAGGGAAGAGATGAGGGGAATCCACTGGCCCAACTCATTGAGGCACAAGAGCACATACACTACGCTGAATATCATAACTAGTAAAGTGACCCATTTGATCTATAAATATATACCCAAGACCAAACCCAGTGCCTCTAGGAATATGAGGGGGTCCCTACACATGAACCATGCGGCGGTCGACAAAGTTAAGAAGAAAACCCAGAATTCAAGAGGTAGGTTGGGTCAAGCGATGAGCAGGACAGGAGGATGTAAGCAAGAGCCAGAAAATAAGCAAAGGTAGGTGTAGAAGGGCTGAAAAGGAGTTCCAGAGGCTGGTTGCAAGTGAGGTCAAGACAAATCCAAAGGCGTTTTACCGCTATGTAAAGTCGAAATTAAAAATGCGAGTAGGAGTATCAGACCTAAGGCTTGAAGACGGTAGTCACGCAGATTCTGACTAGGATAAAGCCGAGGCATTGAACAGCTTCTTTTCCTCGGTGTTCACAGGAGAGGATGCGATTAACCTTCCTGAGTTTGGGGACAAACGGTTCGACACAGCACTGACCCACATTATGTTCACAGAAGCGGGTATTAGAAATAAACTGTCAAAGATGAAGGTCCATAAGAGTCCTGGCCCTAACATTGTGCATCCCAGAGTGCTAAGAGAGTTGTGCAACAAGCTTGCCGAGCCCCTAAAGATCCTAATTTGTAAATGCCTGGATGAACAAAAGGTCCCCAGTGATTGGAAAGTGGTTTATGCGAGTCCTATACTCAAGAAGGGTGATCGTCACTCCACAAACAACTATAGAGGGGTGAGCCTGAAATACTTGAGAGTACTATCAGAGATGCCGTGATGGAACATCTACTACGAAACAACCTCGTAGAGGATTGCCAACATGGCTTTATGCCGGGGCGTTCCTGCTTTACACAATTTCTCAAAGTATTGGATATTTGGACCCATATTCTGGAACGGGGTGGTAATATCGATAACATATACCTAGATTTTGCCAAGGCTTTCAACAGTGTACCCCACGAAAGGCTGAAAATCAAACTGGAAGGGTACGGTATTCGGGGAAATATCCTAGCGTGGATAGAAGACTTTCTATATGACTGCAAGCAGTGTGTGGTGATTAATGGCACTAAATCATCATCTGTACCTGTCACAAAAGGGGTACCACAGGGCAGTGTAGGGCCTGCTGTCGTGTATTTATTTCATAAATAACATGCCTGACGTTGTACACTCCTCCATACAAATGTTGCTGATGACGCCAAGTTATTTCAGGAAATCAAGTACCATGCAAACTGTGAAGAGCTGCAGAAGGATCTCTGTCAGCTCCAAAAAAGGTCGAAGAAATGGCTACTGAGATTCAAAGTCACGAAGTGTAAGAGGATGCACCTGGGGCGTACCAACGGTGAGGAGGCATATCAAATGTCCCAACGGGATGAAGAAACTGCACTATTTGAGACTGAATGTGAGAAGGACCTAGGTGTGTATGTTGACAATGAGCTGAAGTTCTCGGGCCATTGCGAAAAGAAGGTAAATCAGGCCTTTGGGTGGCCAATCACAGCAATGAACACAACTCCATTAAAAAAAAATTTGTTTTATGACAAAGATTTTGTGGTTGTAGGCCTCTTGACCTGGGCTGTACCTCCAACTCAGTGGAGATTGAGTTTTAAAAAATACAATCGCATCTAGCATTAATAAATCCTTTATCGGTTTACACTTTCACATCACTAAGACAATTCCGATGATCTCATGTAATCACTGTCAAATTGTTGCCGCTCATCAATGAAGGCCCGAGTTTTAATCAGGCTAACTACAGTCCTAGAATCAACTTCCTGATCCATACTAAATAAATTAGGACAACTCATCCTTGACCTATGTTGTATCTTATGTCACCAATCAGATACATTTTTACATCTTAATTTATAAGAAATATTCAACATACCTTTGAGATTCCATCACCTTGAATCACACAATCAGATACAACCTTGCATCTTAACTTAGGAGAAATACTCAACATACTTTACATTTGAGACTATAGACCAGAGCTAAAACGTGAAGACATCTTGGTGCACAAGTGACGGCTTCTGCCCAGCCAACACCAGCAATGGTTGTGTCATGCTCGACCTTATGCCTCCCTCCAACCTGTTGAGAGAAGAGATGGTGAGTTTCAACTCTTAATGATCTCATTATGTATCTAAGTTAGGTTAGTTTAGGTTTTTATTTTCATTTTTTTGTATGTGTGTGTGTGAGAAAGATTAACAAAGAGAGAGCGAGCATCAAAATACCCAAAACATGATATAAGCAACACATACAGCATCAACTGTGCACGACCCAAGACACTCAGCATGATATGTGATACCTGGAAGTACACCATTTCACACACAGGAGGTGGATGATTGATGGGATGATATGGTACATGACACAGTAACAATCATACGCACAGTAGATTACTCACAGTACCTGACTCACTACTAATCATACTGTGCTAGACTCACTATCACTCATTCAGTGCTCGACTCACTATCACTCATACAGTGCTTAATCACTATTCATCATACTGTACTAGACTCACTATCACTCATACAGTGCTTGACTCACTATCACTCATACAGTGCTTGACTCACTATCAATCATACAGTGCTTGACTCACTATCACTCATACAGTGCTTGACTCACTGTCACTCATACAGTGCTTGACTCACTATCACTCATATAGTGCTTGACTCACTATCACTCATACAGTGCTTGACTCACTATCACTTAAAGTGCTTGACTCACTATCACTCATACAGTGCTTGACTCACTGTCACTCATACAGCACTCGACTCACTATTCATCATACTGTGCTCAGCTCACTATCACTCATACAGCTCTTGACTCACCACTAATCATACTGTGCTCAGCTCACTATCACTCATACAGCTCTTGACTCACCACTAATCATACTGTGCTCAGCTCACTATCACTCATACAGCTCTTGACTCACCACTGATCATACGGTGCTCGACTCACTATCACTCATACAGCTCTTGACTCACCACTGATCATACGGTGCTCGACTCATACAGCACATTACTCATTACCAATCATACCTGGTAAAAAAACACAGGTGGTGTATACTTGCTCAAAATAGGTAGTCATCTGTCAAGAACAAGTCCACTGTTATCACAATATATAATTCTCCCAGGAACCACACAACATCCACTCCTGGATCATGTTACTGTGTGTCCCCGGGTGTACGCAAGGTCCTGCACTACCACACTGTTTCAGGACTTTATAAGCCACGAATAGATGATGAACGACACACTTGCTTAAAAACACTAACTGGTTAATCACACCTTAAGAAAAATCCTCACCAGATAATTAACCATAAGCTATAATCCCATTGGATCCACGTGGAGGAAAGGTAAGTTAGGTTTCATTAGAGATTTGGAAGTTGAAATTATGAGAATACTGTAGTTTATTTTTGTGTAATTTGGTGTTTTACTCAAATCTGACATTTATTTCTTGTGCAAATGACTGAATTTTGTCAAAAATAATGAAAAAAACGATTTTTTTTTACAAAATTTGCCAACAAAAATGAAGATCACATCTGAGTACAACACACACACACACAACCAATTCTCATAACCTAACCTAACCTAACCTCCACATGGATCAGCATGTCGTGGTCAACACACACAGTAGGATACAGACATTGCCTGAGAGTGAGTGACTGGGTGGGCGTGGGAAGAACTTCAGCCGACTTGGTTTATTTATGACAACATTTTTACTCACACTGTATCTCTGTTAATACTAATTTGTCCCAAGAAGAAAATATATTCGTAATTTTTGTTTTAATAATCCTTGAATAATCAAATACGAAAACCTTGCCACAGCCATTAAACCAATATTAACCTATAATATAAATGTAATATTTTACATGTCAGATAAGTGTTGATAAACTGGAAGTAATAAAGATTTAAAAACTTCTTATTATTTGTCCTGGGAGCTTTAAGCCTACTGTACTGTACACTCACATTAGGTTAACTGAGACAACCTGTTTGAAGAATGTTCACATTTCTTTTGTATCTTCTTAATTCATCAATGTTAGTCAATATTCAGGTACCCACAGAAAGGGGAGACATTCATCTTGCTGTATGTGGCCTAAAAGAACTATGAACATCTTTAATAATCTTGAAAAAAGTACAGTACATCAGTACAGTACATTGGTACAGTACATTACATCAGTACAGTACATCGGTACAGTACAGTACATCAGTACAATACAGTACAGTACATGGGTTTAAAACTAAACTTTAAGTACATCAGTACAGTACAGTACATCGGTACAGTACGTCAGTACAGTACAGTACAACGGTACAGTACAGTACATCGGTACAGTACATCGGTACAGTACAGTACATCGGTACAGTACAGTACATCGGTACAGTACAGTACATCAGCACGGTACAGTACATCAGCACGGTACAGTACATCAGCACGGTACAGTACATCGGTACAGTACAGTACATCGATATGGTACAGTACATCAGTACAGTACAGTACATCAGTACAGTACATCAGTACAGTACAGTACATCAGTACAGTACATCAGTACAGTACAGTACATCAGTACAGTACAGTACATCAGCACAGTACAGTACATCAGTACAGTACAGTACATCAGTACAGTACAGTACATCAGTACAGTACAGTACATCAGTACAGTACAGTACATCAGTACAGTACAGTACATCAGTACAGTACAGTACATCAGTACAGTATGTGGGTTGCTTTAAAATGTATCAAACTAAAACACGAGAAAAGATTGGACCAATACAGTCAGATACAGGCGAGCTAACTGATAATAACGGAGAAATGAGCAATAATCTGAATAAATATTTTTCAACAGTTTTCACCACCGAAAATTTAAATATGATACCCGAGGCACTGACTATACACAGAGATAGTGAAGAAAATAGATTAAGCGAGATAGTAGTGGCTAGTAATGACGTTAGTAAACAAATAGACAAGCTAAAGCCTAATGAGTTGCCAGGTCCTGATGAGATATTTGCCAGAGTATTAAAGGAAAGTAAGGAAGAGCTTAGTATGCCCTTAGTAAATTTGTTTAACGTTTCCTTAAAAACAGGTGTAGTACAGAATCCTGGATGATAGCGAATATAATACCGATTTTCAATAATTTCAAACTCTATTCGAAATCACCTGGAGAAACACAAGTTGATCAATGATTCTCAACATGGCTTCACAAGCGGGCGTTCATGTTTAACTAATCTATTAACATTCTTTTTGAATCAGTGGACAAGGGGCATGACCATGATGCGATATATCTTGACTTTAGTAAAGCCTTCGACAAAGCCCCCCACGAAAGACTAATAAGAAAAAAGGAGGCTCATTGCATTGGAGGAGATATTCTAAAATGGATTAATGAGTGGTTACAGGACAGGAAACAGCGAGTGAGCATTAACGGCACTAAATCCCAGTGGAGCAACGTCACTAGTGGAGTACCTCAAGGCTCAGTACTCGGACCAGTTATTTATTATACAGTATACATAAACGACATAGATATCGGCATAGACAGCAACATAAGTAAATTTGCTGATAACATTAAAATAGGGCGTGTAATTAAATCTGACGAGGACTCCGCAAAACTACAGGAAGATCTAAACAAAGTTTTTGAATGGTCTGAAAAATGGCAGATGAAATTCAATGTGGACAAAAGTAAACAGGAGATGTAAACAGGGAAACCAGATATCAGATGAACAACGATGTTATTGAGAAATCCGACTGCGAGAAAGATTTAGGAGTAATGATAAGTTGGAATCTTAAGCCAAGTAAACAATGTGTATTTACTCGAAACAAGGCTAATAATGTACTTGGGTTCATACAAAGGCGTGTTAGTTACAAGATCTAGCGAGGTCATCTTAAAACTATATCTTGAGCTTGTGAGACCTCACTTGGATTACGCAATTCAATTCTGGTCACCGTATTACAGAATGGATATAGAATTCCTAGAAAGAATTCAGAGGTGAATGACAAGACTAATCCCGGGCATTAGGAACCTTGAGTACAGAGACAGGTTACAGCATCTTAACTGGCACTCCCATGAGAGACGTAGAGTGAGAGGCAATATGAGAGGTGTATAAATGGAAGTCAGGGCTCAACAAAAGGGACATAACAAAGGTACTCAAACTGTCCAACCAGGAGCGAACTCGTAACAATGTTTTTAAATTAAACAAATAGAGATTTAGGCGCAAGATAGGTAAACATTGGTTTGGAAATAGACTAGTGGATGACTGGAACAAGTTACCAAACATCATCATTAACTCTAATACGCTGGATAGCTTCAAACACAGGTTGGATGGATATATGAGTGATGGGGTTTGGGTGTAAACAGGACTGCCCAGTATGGGCCAATAGGCCCACTGCAGTTTCCCCCATTCTCAAGTTTTTATGTTAACCTAACCATCCAAACTTAACCTAACCAACCAAAGTTAAACTAACCAACCTAAGTTAAACTAATCAATTGAACTTAACCCAACCAACCAACCAACCAACCATACCATACCAAACCTAACCATCTTACAATACTTTACTTCAAGTATGACAAGTTTTGATATACTGTATTAGAGTTGGTTTATGTTAAATTTAAGACACAAACACTGAATTAAGTACATCACCAAATTACCCAATTTCGTAGTAATAATAAATTCTTTGTTACTTAAGATAAACAAGAATAAATTATAAACAGTAAGATCCTATATTTCGCGAGCACTACCTAATGTAACCAAGTCTTATATATATGGAGTAAAATATCGTAAATTTCACAATATCCAGCAAGCTGAATGCTGGCTGTGATGTCATTCAAGACGGTGGTCTTGAATGACGTCACAGCCCTCATAACAGTTACAGTCATTTCTGCTACGTGTGCTTTGTCAACGCGAATTAGTTGCAACACAATTGATGAATAGGGGAACGCTGTTTGTAAAATGCGAACTTTTGCATACGAAAGTTGGCTATAGCGCGATTCCATCCTCAACGTTTTAAGCGTGGCGCGGGGTTAAGCAATGTTTACAGTTCACATTCAACATCACA
The DNA here is from genome assembly GCF_018991925.1 of Homarus americanus. NCBI lineage: Eukaryota > Metazoa > Arthropoda > Malacostraca > Decapoda > Nephropidae > Homarus > Homarus americanus. Next base: position 5,555,313 of record NW_024733231.1, read on the forward strand.
TGTTCAATTTATTCGTGTCTTTTGTTTGTGAAGTGTTTTTTGAGAGGTTCTCTGTAATTATTATTATTGTTATTTTTAGCTGTTACCCATAAATACTGTATGAAAAGAATAAGTAAAAAAAATAAATGTTTCGCAGTGAGGACTAATAATGGTTTACACCAGCGCTCTTTGTTTACATCACGCGATCAGTTGAATCGTGCATTTCTATCAATTACTACGTGATTTTCGCTATTTTCTCCAATTTTGTTGTGTTAGCGATGAATATGTTAAGACAAAGTGAGAAGAATGTTTCCAAGAAGTGTTCTGGTGATCGAATTGCCGGTGGTGAACGTAAAAGAGGTTTACAAGAACGTAACTCTCGCATTGTAGCCCGTGCCATCCTAGCAACCGCCCGGGCTGCTATTGTGTGCTTTTTTTGGGTGGTACTACCACCTTTCGAGTCAAGATAATGGCCTCAACCTCTACTGGGGGTCCTACTGGTGCTGGGGGGGTGGGACAGACCCACCTAAGCAGCCAAATAAGGAAAAGGAGAAGAGGGACTATCATGAGGGAGTTAAGTTTGCCAAGTACTTGATGCAGGATAAGCAGCGTGTGATTAAATTACTTGAGGAAGGCCTAAACTCTAATTTCTGGAAAGTGCAATCAAGTCAATAAAGGCAGAATTTGTATCATTTGGAGGTTATAAATGGGAAAATCAGAGGTTGATGTAGAGTGGCCTCTATATTGTTATTTTTCCCATTACTTTATGTATTTGCATTTGGCAAATTTGAATTTGGCACAATTTTTCCAGTCTATATTACTCGTGAAATACAAGACCTTACTGTAAATATATTCATCATAAATAACAAATAATTAGGAGCTGAATAAACTTACTGGTATAATTCTTGAGTTATAGAAAATGTTAATACAGTATATAATTTAGAGGTTGCTCTTACCTACTGAAGACACAGGGAGGACGAGGGTTCATCTCCTCTCACTTCACCAGGTCATCTCATCACAGGGAGGACGAGGGTTCATCTCCTCTCACTTCACCAGGTCATCTCACCACAGGGAGGACGAGGGTTCATCTCCTCTCACTTCACCAGGTCATCTCACCACAGGGAGGACGAGAGTTCATCTCCTCTCACTTCACCAGGTCATCTCACCACAGGGAGGACGAGGGTTCATCTCCTCTCACTTCACCAGGTCATCTCACCACAGGGAGGACGAGGGTTCATCTCCTCTCACTTCACCAGGTCATCTCATCACAGGGAGGACGAGGGTTCATCTCCTCTCACTTCACCAGGTCATCTCACCACAGGGAGGACGAGGGTTCATCTCCTCTCACTTCACCAGGTCATCTCACCACAGGGAGGACGAGAGTTCATCTCCTCTCACTTCACCAGGTCATCTCACCACAGGGAGGACGAGAGTTCATCTCCTCTCACTTCACCAGGTCATCTCATCACAGGGAGGACGAGGGTTCATCTCCTCTCACTTCACCAGGTCATCTCACCATTGTCACTTCATAATTATCACCAACAGCTTCTTCAATATATCCTATACGTCGTCATCATCAAGCCTGAAACCATAGTACCATTTAATTGGTAGAAAAAGCCAAAGAATTGATGGTGTTTGTGTCACTCACCAGTAACTTACCTTTAAATAGTTAATAAACATGAGCTAACGAACATAAAATCTATTAAAAATTTTTGATTAATACTTTGAATGTTCTCCACGAGGCAGCATATTAGTGCAGAATTACACAGAGTTAAGAGTTACACCTTCACGTATCCCTACACAACACAAGAGCCAATGTGAACTTGGATTGCAATTTTATTGACTAACTAAGGATCTATTTATCTCAAGCCAAAATGAAAATAATCTTTGGATGTCTTTCCAAAATTATCCTTGGTTTAGTGGACTTAAATTGTTTAATTTTGTAGTACACGATGATCTTGTATGGAGGTGGCTGTTGTTATGATGTTGTACATCATGGGTGACTCTGAAGGATTAATACTTTCCTGCTGTATCACCAGACTATATTGTATACTGTATAAGTACACGGGACGCTGGGGATCCCGACAATCACCTCCCGTGTGATCACTGTGACGCCACTTCACATACTAGGGGTGAACCCGGAGACACTGCCCACTGGAGGCGATCGGTCCATGGCAGAAGCGTACCGACGAAGATTGAAGCATGCCCAATTCATCGCGGACCAATTTTGGAAGAGGTGGGAAAAGGAATATCTCCCGACACTACATCAGCGACAAAAATTCTTCAAAGCTCGCCGTAATCTCTGCTGGGATATCGTGATCATATCTGGATAACCCTAACCCTTCCCCAGGAGTCAGAGGATGCTAGGGAGAATACTTTTTACCTTTATCCTCTTCACCACTGATCGGCTCGTTAGCCACTTGGGCGATCGGTCACGTCTCTGATTACTTTTCCTTTTCTTTTATCCTCTTCACCAAAAGATCAGCTCGTTAGGTGCTTGGGCAATCAGTCACATCTCTGTTACGCACTGTTGGCAAGTACTGGGCATGTACCGGCTCCTGAATGTACCTGAACCCACTCCAGTGTTGGTCAAGTCTGGTCTTGAAAGAGCTCACACTCGGTGCCATCACAACAGTTTCTGGTAGATTGTTCCAAGAGTTCACAACGCACTCCGAAAAAGTTTGCTCTCACAGTTTTCTGGACTTGGCTTCTTCAATCTTGAGCTGTGACCCCTTGTTGGGCAAGCGTCCGCCAGCTCCAAGTAAGGACACTCGACGTAGTTTGCCCCTTGAGATACTTATACACCTCTAAGTCACCCCTTGCTAGGCAAGTTCAGGCGCTCCAATCTCTCAGGATAGCTGAGGTGCCGAAGGGCAGGCGATACTTCGGTAAGCATCACTGAAAGTTATGGTTTTTTTTTGCAAATTTCCTTTGGAGTTTGTGTTTTTCTTTAATCATTATCTTAATTTCGCTTGTGATATAGGGTTTGGAAATGGATACAGTTTTCACTGACTTAGTCTTGAGCAGGAAGCATTTATCAAAGCAAGCATTGAAGATGCAAGAGAAGTTGCAGCTGTTCATGTTAGGGTTGTTGGAGGCATAGACAAGATCCCAGTTAGCATTCATTAGGTTGTTTTAAAAAAGGAGCATGTTGTCGGTGCAGTAGTCTCTGTATTGGATTGAGACTCTACTAGACCTTTCAAGTCTTGTGGCTGTTTTATACATGGCAAAAACTGGGAAGTGATCTGAGATATTGTTATAAATAATTCCACTTGCAAGATTGTTTGCAGTGTTGTTATTCCAAATATGATCGATCACAGTGGCAGAGGTGGCAGTTACTCTAGTGGGTTTGGTTATAATGTTGAAGAAGAGCTTAGAATGACAGGTAGCAAGAAGGTCTAATACTGAGGTGCCGGTTTCTGAGTTTAATAGATCAAGGTTGAAATCTCCAGTAATGTAGCAACGTTTCCTCTCTGAACTTGACAGTGATAAGCTCCGAAAATTTATCAAGAAAATTCCTTACATTCGTGTGGGGTCTTCTGTAGATTACTCCTACTAGGAGGTTTCGTTACTTAATTCAATGAAAACACTCTCCATGTGCTCCTCCTGAACCTTTAAACCATCTCTTATAGAAGTGTTATACTTGATATCAACATGTAGGGTTAAACCACCACTGTGTCGTAACGTGTTAACGCAGTGTCTATTATACAGTAATTAGGAATATTATACAAACGGTTCAATATCGTTAGTGAGTTTGGTCTCACAGAACCCAAATACATCAAATTTGTGGGCAATGGAAGATAAACACTGATCCAAAAAGGTATCTAGATGAAGGGGAATACTGCTGATGTTATGGCTAATCAATGAGAAGGAATGAGGTAGTAGAAGACTAGAATTAAACTCGAGAGTCAGGAAAATAATAGTTACAGTTGGGGTTGGTGTAACCCAGTGAGTTTTGTAGAAAGGTATCAGGATCGATATGAGGGAGTATTGTGTTGACACCATGGGGAAATGGGGTGTAACACATACGATCTAGCACATCTAAGGGAATGACATTAGCATCATCATTGTGGGAACATTGATACTGATTAAGGAACAGTAAAAATTCAGGGTCACTGAGGTGTGAAAAAGGAAGACCTATGAAAATTATAATAGGGGGGTAACGTACTCACAAGTGCTACAACCAACAGAATTAGGATGACCAGTACTGTTGAGGGTGACTCCCAGATAGAGTGGGAGGTGCTCCTGTCACTCGGTTTTGAGGGTTGCTGGTTTCCACCACAGAGGGTAGACGTGCAGTACTCGAGTTGGCGGACAGGGTTGGGGAAACTCCTCAGGTGATAGTGACAGTGGCTGGTTCCCCCTCAGTGGGGAGGGGGTTCTCGAGGGGCTTGGGGAGGGGGGAGGGGTGTTGGTACAGCGGGTGGGTGAGTGGGCAGGTGTCCACTTGCCCGATCCCTCACAACAAGGGTTTTATGACTGAACGTCACGTGTTTTCCTTGTTTCCTGACTTCTTTAAACTGGATTTGCCGTTGACATGCTTTAGTCTTACCTGGGCAGAGATCTTCGTTGATGAAGATAGTGGTGCCTTTCAGTTTACTGCGTTGATAAAACACTTTGTCACGGTCGGAGGGGGATGAGAATTTTGTTATGATGTTGCGGGGGCGGGAGGAGTTGGGTTTCTCGACGCGTTGAACAGGGTCAAACTTTACTTCAGGAAGTTTAAAATGTTCATTCAGCAGGTGTGAAATTTTGCATTGGGATGACTCCCAGTTCTCGTGGATGTCTTCAGGGATACTGGCAATCCTGAGGTTGTTTCGCCGCCCTATGTCATCCACCCGGTCTGCAGTTGTCATTAGTTCCGTTTTGAGCTTGGAATTCTCCTCACTCAGCTGTTGAACTTGGGTCTTGAGTGTTCGGTTTTCTTTAGCTTCAACGTTCAACATTGCTTGTAAGTCACTTATTCCCCTTGCGATAATTCCAAGCTTCTTTTAATCTCACTTAGCTGGTCGGTGAGATGCCGGTCAGCCTCTTCTAGCCTCCTGATGGTCTCCTTATTCATTTGTTGTATGACGTCCTGTATGAGAGTCCATTGGACTTCCATTATCACATCAGTCAACTGTTGTTTCGTGAAATTTGAATTTTTATACTAACAGCCAACTTAGACATATTGGAGCTAGTGAGGGCTGAGTGGCTGGCAGTATGGAGACAGTCTATAACTTTACAAACAGAGAAATTATGGTTAAAATTGATGACTAACCCACAGACGTGTTATTGGTTTTGATGTTTATTTTCTTACTATATTTTAATCATGGAGTTCTGATATGATGATAATTTCTTTGGAAAATGCATCATTTTGTAAATAATTAGGGGCCTCAGCTCGCAGTAGTGTGAGTTTATGAGCCGCTCGGCCAGGGCAGCTGCTCCAGCGTCCCCCCCAAAAAACATAAAATTATCTCGTATCACAGTAGGTTCTTTCTGTTAATATGCCGGGGGGCTGAGCCTCATGGCTAGGAAGTTGGGTAAGGTTAGGACGGTTTCTTTGATCAAGTTGATGGGGTCATAGCAACACTTCTGCTACTTATTTTTTTATCAACTAAGGTTAGGTTAAGTTCATTTTAAAAATAACCACTTTTTAACACATTTGCACAAATTATGACTCAGTCCCCTATAAAACACAAGTGAAATTGACGAGTTTTTAGAACTGTTTTCTATTAAATATGAGCAGCGGTCAGTCATCAATAATTACCGAAATTTCAAATCACTCACAAGGGTATGGTACCTTACCTTGAATTTATTTCAATTGGCCATGGGCAGTATTATGTAACTCCCAAGACTCATTTACCACAACTAGACTCTCAATTTACTACACCTGTCCAAAATAATAGACACAGGATACAGGTACGGCAGCCGTATGCAAAATGTCAATTCTATTAACAGGGCAGCATAAGGTGGGCGGTCTATACAATGATTTACTAAAATGGCCTTCTTTCTGACTATCCTAACCTAACCTAACTTAACCAAACCAAACGTAAGTAACCTACTGTAACGTAACCTACCTAACCATTAATACGTGGCTATCATACCTATCTCGTGTGATTTTTACGTACGGCTTGTCCTACCTTATATCCACTAAGAAAAAATACATATTTTGACCGACTGCCGTATTATAAAAATATATGGCCCCCCCCCCCCCTTTTTTTGAAGGGCTCCCATACCTGTTTTGTTATTATAAACATCACACACTAAAAAAGATCCAATTCAATGGGGACCTAATTTCGAAGAAACCGAATCTTAATGATTAGAACGAGACTCGGTATAGGACAGAGGCCATCCTGGTATTTACCTCTGTACAGCCACGTCAACACTTCATCACAAAGGTATTGACGAACAGCCTGGCATTAATACCAAGTTTAAAACATCGTTTTATATATGTTATTATAGATTATCGATATGAAGTCAGAGATGGTTATTAAGGAATGAAGAAAATCGATAAAAATATTAGAACAACTCTTACCTGCTTCCACCTTGTCCGCCATTTAATTTTGTAAGGCTGCTATGGTAAATGTTCGAAAATTGCCGCGAACGACGCCACAAAATCATGTATTTTTTTAGATTAAAGGTAGATGACATAAACCAACAAAACAACATTTAATCTACTCAAAACCTATTTTAGAATCATCAAGTTATTTCCAATCAAGAAGGGTTAAGCTTATTTGTGTCTTATAAAAAAAATATATGATTCAGCAATTATGTTCGAAATATATTTTAACATTGTATGATTTACAGAGCCCAAGGAATGTTTGCGTCAGGCCTATTGGACAGCCTTTCCTCTTCAATGTTTTTATGCTGTACGTATAGTTTCTAGGGTGGCAGAGGCAAAGATGATTTCTTATTTTCTCTATCATCAATCATTCGGAGAGTCGTGTCCACAGAGGAATACATACAAATGCCATGAACAGACCGCTCAATGCGATACTGAATAGTTTTAAAATTAGAGTTAGTTATTTTACCTGGCTGGATGTGCATTTTACATAAATATCCTCATTATCAAATATATAAGGAAACTGGCATAAACATGCTGAATCAAAGTACATTTGTATGACTATTTTACTGTATTAACATTTATCTATTGTATATAGCTATCGAAATCATAACAAAAATAGTTCAAGGAAAACAATACTTAATAATCTAAACGACCTAATATAAAAGGAAGTTAACTTCAATGTGATGAAAAGGCTGCTGAAAGGATATATATGGCGAAGACTGTTGTGCGGGTCAGAACCATAGACACTTTCACCAGACACTAGAAACAGGTTAGAGGCCGTTGAAATGTGGTGTTGTAGACGAATGTTAAGAATAAGTTACAACTGTTACATTAACGTGTAATTAGGGATGAGGGGATATCAGAAACATTAATGGGTTAAGTTGAGGCAAGGAAATCCAGGGAAATGCATATACTCGGATAGATGAATGGAATTAAGAATTGAGAAACCACGGAGATAAAATATCTAACATACCCTGACCAGAGAAACCACAAGGACCTGACCTAACCTCCTAATCCAACAAGATAAAACAAACGAACAAATTAACCTGAATAACCAAACCTGAAATCGAAAAGTAAAAAACAAATGAAAATATAAATATCGGAGTAAAACACTAAAGTAAAGCATTTATATTACTACTTTTGCTCTATCTTCCTATATACAAATCACTGTAGAGCTCCGTAATTGCCCTTTACAGAATTTTAACTGATTACTGTATTTTAAATCATTTAAGTTGTATTTATTAATTATAGTGTACTAAGTGTATTCAAAATTTTAATATAGATCGAAATATGCATATTTTCAGCAGTCTTACTGGTTCCATAAAAGAAAATGTTGTTATAGAAAACAATAGGTTACGAGGATAACTGAAGTAGATGATTCGGTAGATGGTGTTGATAAAATATTGTACTGGTAGATGGTCTACAATAATTGTTTTCGTGAACTGTTTACCAGCTTACACTATACATAAAACAATGAACGTATAACGTACACAGATAGTACAGGAATATAAACACTGTATACATATAGTGCATATATACTAACTACATAAACCATGGAGGTATATAAAATTTACACTGACTGTGCTGATATACAAGCATTGTACTGTACGGTGCACAAGACAGTGAATGTATACAGATGTATACAAACAATGTAAATACTACATAGCCAGTGCATTTATACAAAATACATAGACGGTGCAGGAAGTAAACAATGCACATAAAACAGTGCAGGTGTACAGACCTTGATAAACGGTACTAGTGCATCTTTTTAAGCAAGAATAACTCAAGAAAGCCACGAAGGTATTTTCATCTCAAATTATATACAGGTTTACCACTGTGACTTGGATTATATCTTTACTGTAAGTTTTGTAACCAGCTGTACTATGCTGTTACAGAAGCCAGGCAGGGCACGGTGTCAGAGATAGCAAATTCAGCTGTTCTTAAGATATTCATTATTGATATCATAAAGGTAACATAGCCTTTCATTGTCAAATATTAGCACATCTTTGTTTTGGGCAAGTCACTAAGCGCGTGTGATCAAGTCATGTCGGGGGGGGGGGCGGGGGTTGGAGTATCACTCGGGGGGAAAAAGGAAAAAAAATCTCGGGGAATAAAAATCGTACACATTGAAATTCTCTAAATAAATTTACGTTAGGTTATTTTTTTACGGTAATTATTTCCCCGGTGGCTTTTTTCCCCTATGACCTTTTCTGTGATTTTTTCCCCAGTCTTTCTATTTGATGTTTTTCCTGTCACTGTTTTTCCTACGCTCGGTCAATGCCAATGTCCTCCCAACCTTGGTCGCCTCAAGCTCTTGCGGTTAAGTGAAGGTAAGGTTAGTCTCTGTATATTTCTAATAATATAGAAAATAGTCTCTTTCTCTAATATATAAAAGTATATAATGTCCAGGTAATATATCATATTAAACTTTCTTAATTGGTTTAAATGTTATCATTGTCTTGACTTTACATAGTAAATATATAACGGGATATCGAAATTGATAGTGTGATGTGCTGTTGTGGTAATGTGCTGTGTTGTGATGTGCTGTGTTGGAGTGGTGTGCTGTGTTGTGATGTGCTGTGTTGGAGTGGTGTGCTGTGTTGTGGTGATGTGCTGTGTTATGGTGATGTGCTGTGATGCCCAATTAGTAGTGAGTATTTTCCAATCTACACAATTTTCTGTTCATATATCAGACATAATCTATATCAATACCCATTCATATATAATATATAATTTATGGTCTAGCCCAGTAATATATCGTATAAAAATGACAAACACTCAACAAATTATGATATATTTAATCCTATACAACGATCTAGCGTAAATAGATTCACCTGGAGATTAGACACCCAGGTTATTTCACAATGTATTTACCCGCCTCCAGTCATTTATTGTCAATCTGTCAACACTTCTGGGTAGCCGCTAAATAGACGTAAGGAGACAGGAGTTCTGACCTCATCAGACAAGTTAGTATTACCGACGCTGGCACCAGGTTACAGGGGTGGGGTGGTGTAGTTGACCACAGGTGTTTGGTTCCGTTGCATATTAACCACACAAAGGAATTAAACATCAGCATAATCGTGGACAACTTTGCCATCAAGGAGCCCAAATGGATGCTGATATATACAGAACACAAAAAATCGTTGATTGAAGGTTTATCATGCAAGATTATTTTTTTTTTGGGGTAAATTAACTGACACTGTACAGTTTTCTGAGATGTACTTTAGGCCAAGATAGTCTTTTTGTTTTTTCAACTGGAAGGTCAATTGTCGAATCCTCTCTTTTAACGTTAATATTTCAATCAATTTCAATTAAGGAACAAAGAAGAATTGAATTGCGAGTGTTTAAAATAGAAACTACATCAAATCTTTTTATATAAAGGCAACATCAAGGTGAAATAGGTTGAGATACTACAGGTAAGAGCATTAAGACGACAGGTTATCTAATGAGGGTGCGGGGGCAGGTCAGGTCAAGTTGATTTTTGTTATCTCTTGTTTTTCTGTAGTTATTTTGCTGTAGAATAGACATAATATCTACAGAATGCATATAATTTGAATGGCCTGTAGACTAAACGGAATACTGTAGTCGCTATTTAGAGAGTTGACACAATGGAAAGTAAAGGCTACTGTAGTGTGGTTAACAGTAAGTCGATTTAACCAAGGATAGTCCAAGAAGTTAGGTTGGATTAGGTTAGTTCGGGTGTTTAATCATCGAGTGAAATTAGTTGAGATGCTTGTCTTCAGATGACCCGTTAAAAGTTTATTTCATGAAGTTGTCATGAGTTGAATTAATTAGTTGATGGGAGTTGTGTTGACCGTGTGAGAAGCCAGCAAGCCAGAAGCCGGATTGAACATATTCCCTGACTGACATGTGATAAACCCCCCTTGTGGTACCCCCCGATGATCACCCCACAGTAAAAGAACCATCCTCTTGGTGCCTAACATACAAAACACATCATTCTACTGCTGGGTCTTGGTGATGTTCCCGCCGCAATAATTTCTGATTACGTGCTACCACACAGTGCCATGTTGCCCAAGGAATAAGTGGTAAGTTTTGTAGTAGAAACGTGGCAACGGTGTAAGCTCTGCCAACCACAACGAAGCGAAGTTCCGTTGTTGGCCGTATGGCAGGAACAACAATCACTGCTGCTCTAGGCCGGTCCTCTACCATGATATGCTTACACAAGTTCCTTGAAAAATGTCTAAATAAGTTTTTGAGTCGATGGGAGATCAGTGGGTAGAAGATGCGAGGGATATTGAGGTGTGAGAGGAGAGGGTGGATGAAGCGGGAAGGGTGGCAGCGCCGCACCGCGTGAGGGCCCGAATCCTAGACATCAGTTGGGTGAGAGCCGCCAGTGAGAGAGGGTCCCTATGTCACGTTATGTCGGCCCACGCCGCAAACTCGCGGCTGGCCAATAGTTTTTCAGTGCAAACTCATGCTACTGCCCGGTCTCCGCCTATAGAGACCGGTAATGCAGCGGATAATAGTGTATACAGTGGAAAACGCGATGGTAGTGCTTTAGGGCCGCGCGACCCCTTGGCCTCAGCGCCATGTAACGGAGGGAGGCCCAGCGCGCCCCCTTGCAGTGCAACAACTGCTACCAGTGCCAAAAGTGTAAGCCCTACTAGTGGTGTTAGTGCCAGTGATCACACAGTGAGCAAAAATGCCCACTCAAGCGCAACTTCTGCACACCATAGCAGTGCCTACAGTGATAACAACACGATTACCTCTTTTAAACCCAAGGATGCCAATAACAGTGAAGGTTCTAATGGTGGTGTAAATGTGTTACACGGTGCACGAAGTCATAATTTGAGCAGTTTGGGAGAGCGTTCCTCCCCTGCTAGTGTGAGGAGGAGTGGTGAGAGCGGCAGGCAGAGCAGGATGGACACCACCAGCTTCAGACTACGGCTGAGGAAGGGTGGTGGAGAAGGCGTCACCAAGAAGGGACCCCTGGTAAGTGACCCTCTTCCTCCTTCTCACTTTACCGTTGTGGTTAATATAATTTACTCTGGTGTACCTCAAGTATAATATTACCACTATACTGGCAGCGTGTTCCCTCAACACCCTGCTAAATCTACTTCCTTGTACTGTACTCATTTGTTTACACGAGTTATTGAAGTTATATGTCTGGCACCACGTTGGACCTCAAGTAAGTCTGGTTTCTCATATTTATTGTTTTATCGACTCCTGGTAAGTCATCCACCTCACACCTTAAGTTTAATTACCTACTCTTGTGGGATAAGTCAAGGAGGCATTTAGGGACTCTTGGTAGCGGTATTCACAAAGATTCGTATGTTGTTTATTTTGTCTCAAGAGTGATGCTCAAGGCTGCTAGATAGATGTCTCCTCGTCCTTACATCTCCACTTACGAGAATCTTGGTGTGTGTGTGTGTGTGTGTGTGTGCGTGTGCGTGTGCACGTGCGTGCGTGCGTGTGTGTGTGTGTGTGTGTGTGTGTGTGTGTGTGTGTGTGTGTGTGTGTGTGTGTGTGTGTGTAATGTCAGGTTTGGGTGGGAAAAGGCACTCCAGTTTATTTTACCTGATGATTAAAGTTCATTAAACAGTATAACCTTCGCTACCCAACCCTTTCCTATCCTTTACTTCCCTACCCTTGCCTTCTCTTCTCTACCCTTTTCTACCATACATTCCCTACTCTACCCTACCCTTTCCCATCCTCCCCTATTTACCCTTCCTATCCTACCATACCTTTTCCTTCCCTACACCCCCTCCAAGTCCTACCTCCCCCCGGTAGTATCAGGGTGTTTGTTGATCAGGTGAAAGAAACATGGCTGCCTAATCTTTACATGATCCGTATTTTGTCGAAACCTCCAAACAATATCAGTCTTATCATCGATATCGAAGTCCTTGCTGGAAATGGAATCACCTGGGGGCTTAATAGATATGACCAGTGTTGATAGAGGTATTGGGCCTGAATCTCACAAGGCCCAATTTGGCCATTAGAACTAGGGCCCATTGGGACTAGTAATGGTTTCTTTGGGGTGTATTTAATGCTTGGGGCCCTCTTGATCAGTTAGTTCTGTTTGCATTTGTCAACTGGATAATCTAACCTAATTTACCATGACCTAATCTACCCTGACCTAACCTACCCGGACCTAACCTACCCGGACCTAACATACCCTACACTACCCTAACCTAACCTAATCTACCCTGACCTAACCTAATCTACCCTGACCTAGCATAATCTACACTACCCTGACCTTTAAATGTATTTACCATTACAGAACAAAGTATAGGCATAGAAACACGAACACAGCGTCAACAATTCTGCTCCCGACTATACCGCCCTTCAGGATTTATTGAAGTCTCCAAAACTGGGCCACCAACAACCACGTCGCCATCAACCATACCAAGAGCATGGTTATGCGCATCAACCTCTTCTCCGACGTTGTCCCACCCCCTTCAATTACTTTAGGTCCCAACACACTCCAGGTTGTAGATTCCACTAAGCTCCTCGGCGTCACCATAGACAACAAACTAAATTGGAAACCACACGTCAGTGAAGTTGTCAAATCCTCCAGTTTCCGTCTCCACCTCCTCCGCCGACTCAAGTCCCTCGGAGTTCCTGCACCCGAGCTCCTCAGGGTTTACTCAACATTCATACTTCCCAAGCTCACCTATGCCTCCCCTACCTGGTCTTCCTCCCTAAATGCCACACAACGTAAACACCTAGAAAAAGTGCAAAAGAGGGCATGCAAGATTATTCTATCCCTTTCCTACTCCACATATCAAGAAGCGCTCAACACAGTGACCCTTTCGATTCTCACTGACCATCACCACGACCTCATCTGCAAATTTGGTAAGAAGCTTCTGCACCATCCTCGACACCGGCTCCTACTACCACCTGACATCCCTAGCCCGAGAATTGTTGTTCGACACTACAACCGCATCCAGCCCATACGTGCACGAACTGATCGCTATAAGAACAGCCCAGTCCCAACCATTGTAAAAATTATCAATAACTTGGAATAAACCAGTGTATTCACTCCCAGTAAACACTGCTCCTTACACTGTCACTATGTTGAAATGCCCTGTAGTTTGAGCTTTTCCCCATCTAGTTATTATATGTCTTATTTGCATCACTTATGTTATTTGTATATTATTTGTAATTCGTAACCCATTCCCCAATTATGTAACTGTATATTTTCAGCCTTCTGGCTGCCAAGCTCTTTCAATACACCGTTAATTATTATTATTATTATTATTATTATTATTATTATTATTACAGTAAATCAGAACATTATTACAGGTGGCATAGGCATTAATACAGATCCATACATTAGGTAGAGGCATTAATGCACATACATTGGGTAGAGGCATTAATGCACATCTATAAAATATGTAGAGGCATTAATGCACATCTATACAGTAGGTAGAAGCATTAATACACATCTATACAGTAGGTAGAGGCATTAAGGGAGATCCATACAGTAAGTAGAGGTATTAATACAGTAAGTAGAGGCATTAATAGACCCATAATACAGATGACAACAGTACACGGATTTAGTACAGCAACCCACAATGAAAGGATCTTACCGAGAGGCCGAGTAACAAAAGCTGTTAATACAATAAATCAATAACAATAACAGTGACGCAAGACGGTTAACAAAAGAAAGGTATGGGTGACGCAACCTATCATTCTGTGTGCACCAAAAACATATAAAGTGTGTACGTGTGTGAATATGTGAACGTTGTAGGTGTGTGTGTGTGTGTGTGTGTGTGAGAGTGAACGACTACTCGGAGATGATGATTGGATGCTGGTTGCTATGTGAACTGTCGTGCCAATAGACGCAAACTCAAGGCTATTTTTTATTAATTTCCTGTGTGTAATATTATTGACAAATTGAAGTGAATGCTATATTTTACACAGAAAATAATCAAATGAACTGTGTTAAGTAAAACAATAGGGAAATAACCGTTAGTGCCCAGTGTGACATGGCAAACTTTAACAACCAATCACACAAAGAGAAACCGAAAGTGGGGTGGACCTTAGATGCTAAAGTAAACAAAGGGAAAACGGCTCTAAGCCTCCCACTTAAAACCGCATCAAATTTATAATATTTACTGGTGATATGGCCATAAAAATAAATTTGAAAATACTTATAGTTTCAAAATATTTACAGAATAAACAGTCATAGAGATTAACAATATGAATATTAAAGGTGAAATAAATTACTAGCACTGTACTATACTGTATTCGTGGCGCGTCTGTGTTAATTTTTTTTCTGCTGTTTGGAAAGTTCATTTGGGTGAGTGATGCAACAACGGTTATTGTCGTCTCAGAGGTTAAAGGTTCAATAAGTAATCAAAGGCGGTGTAATTTTGGAACGCTTGTGTTTTGATGTAGCCGAAATGACTTGGTTGAACTTCCTCTCACGTCTGATTGGGGAGGAAATTTTCAACTTAGGAATCTTTGAAAACCCGTCTTTTTTATCGTAATTTAACATGAAAATGATAAAAAACATTCAACTTTTGGAATATTTGAAAATCCATCTCAGAAAAAAATTCAAACTTACGATTATTTAAAAAATCAACTTACGATCCTGTCAAAAATCACCCTACGATCCTGTCAAAAATCACCCTACGATCCTGTCAAAAATCACCCTACGATCCTGTCAAAAGTCACCCTACGAGCCTGTCAAAAGTCACCTTACGATCCTGTCAAAAATCAACATACGATCCTGTCAAAAATCAACATACGATCCTGTCAAAAATCACCCTACGATCCTGTCAAAAATCACCCTACGATCCTGTCAAAAGTCACCTTACGATCCTGTCAAAAATCACCCTACGAGCCTGTCAAAAGTCACCTTACGATCCTGTCAAAAATCAACATACGATCCTGTCAAAAATCAACATACGATCCTGTCAAAACTCATCTTTGTATCGTAGCTTAAGTGAAATAAAACGGTATATGATTATGTTCACTCGCCATCTACAGTTCAGACGAAAATAGTGAACCTTTTGAGGATCTAGGCCGAGGACTTGAACTTTGCACTGGCTGTTACAATTGAGTTTTAATAACATGTGTGTGTGTGTGTGTGTTTAGTTCATCGTTCCTTTGTATATGTCACTTGATGTCTGTGATCATTGTCTTGTGTGTGTGTTTGGATGTTTTATTATTGAGAGATCGTTATTTTATGTTTGTCCTCTCTCTCTGTAATGACGGAACAAAAAACAAAACAGAAAACCGGACACTTGTGGATAGGTGTGGATAAGTCTGACTATGGCTAACCCTGGATAGGTACGAATACCCTTGGATAATTGCAGTTACTTCCGGGTATTTGTGGTTATTTGCGGATACTTTCATATACTTGTCAATACTCGGAGACCTATAATGCCTTTTTTGCGGATATCTGCGGATACTTGCGGTTACCTGGTAGAGACAAGCCCCAGGTAGGGAGAGGGAACCAGACTGTGAAGGAAGGTCTCTCAGGAGTAGGAAGGCGTGGGGATGGGCGTGGATGTGGGCGTGGCGAGGGCGTGGGTTGACCAAGGACAAATTATAGTGCCAGATTGGGATATTCTCGCGGAGGACAAAATAATATTAACTGATTACTATTAATGTTAGTGTCATTCTTCTTCTTCTTATTATCTGTTATCGCCACCTTTACATTAACTTGAGAAACATAGTTAAGATAGGAACTCTTGTTGTGTTGTGTTATCACCCCACCAGCAGCTGTTATCTCACGTTATCTCCAGGTACTGTCTGTTAAGCGTGTTATTATCTGTACGTCCACATACCATCGATTCTTTCACGGGGAGGAGGAGGGGAGGGGAGGGGGGGTTGTGGTATAGGGGAGGGAGTGAGGGGGTGAGTGAAATAGGGGAGGGAGTAGTAAGTAAGGGGAGGGGTGTCTAAGGCTGAGGTATACAGTAGGCTTATTATTATGAATGAATGATATTTATTAATAACGTTTTTTGGCCTATATTGGATTTTAAGGCCACTGGCTATAAATTCCTGCATGTTATATGGGATTGCATAGGCCTACCGGTATATAGGCCTACAATTTTGTGTTGGAAAAGGTCGCATATTTTTTTTTAACCCCTTGGGGCATTGACGAATTTCTGTGGTGATTTTTGCTGTTTAATGTAGTTTAATAATAATAATAATAATAATAATCATGAAAAGTAAAGCAACTGGTGATTAAACGCCTCAAAGGATAGATTAGGTTATGTAAGCTTAGGTTAGGTTAGGTAATGTTAGATTAGGTTAGGTTATTATTAACATTGGGTGTTAAATCTACAGGTAAAATAAGCTATGGTGTTAACTCTTCGGGTGATCCTAATATTATTAATAAGTCGAATACATCAGAGGAGTCGTGTGTGTGTGTGTGTGTGTGTGTGTGTGTGTGTGTGTGTGTGTGTGTCAACTAACTCCTCTCCTGGCCCGCACTACCCCCTACTGTGCCTACCCCCTCTCCCTCACCTCTACCTACCCTCATCACCTTCTCACTCTCTCTCTCACTTCCACACCATACAACCTACTTTTCTCTCCCTGCCTTACCTCCCCGTATTTCTACCTTCTCTACCCCCCCCCCTCCACACACGCCTATTATCCCCCATTTCACTTATTCCTCCATCATTACTATTCCCTTCTTCCCTACCAACAGGATATTTACCTCAATGGACAATAGATAGCGACAATAATAATAATAGTAGGAGTAGCAGCAGTAATAATAATAATAATAATAATAATAATAATAATAATACTAATAGTACTACTCACTTTAGCCAACATGAACTACAAATTAAGCTAAATATCTCGCCAATGACAACCCGTAATTAATATCAGCTGTTTTAAGCACTGGTATGGTCGTGTGTCTGGCCGTGTGTAAGAGACGTGTCAACATTACCTCACGTGGGGGCCCCGTACACTCGTCAGGTAAGGCAGGTAATTGGCTGGAAATGCAACCAGGATAGGTAATTAAGGTAGTGTGGTTGATTACAGGTAGTCTTCCCCTGATGATCTTTTTACCTGGCAAAATCGCCAACCTTGTGTCATTAATGTGGTTTATTATCATCATCATTTGGTAGCTTTTACGGGGATGACTGTTGTTTTCTAAGATAGGAAATTCTCTGGCTAGGCCTATTTTTTTATGGGGAAGGATTAACCCATTTTGTACCACCACCCCCTACATCACCACTACCACCTACTACTGTCACCACCATTACAATACCACCACTACATTACCACCCTACACCACCACCCCTACGATACCACCACTACAAAACCACCCTTAACTACAACACCAACTCACCACGACTACAATACCACCGACCCTACTACAATACCACCACACCACCCCTACCCTCCACACCACCACTACCGACAACAGGAGCTAATATAAATATACACACAGGTGAGGTTCTTGTAGCAGGAGTGAGCTAAGTAGGCTTATCTTCCGGGTTGTGGGGTGGGGGGCGTAGAGAACCTTGCCCTCCCCCTCCTGCCCTCCACCTCCCCCAACCTGTTCTCTCACCCCATCTCCCGTCAATGCCCTCACCCCCCTCCCCCTCACTTGTCGTCCTCCACACTACCCAAACCTCACCTCCCCTCACACCTTGACTCCTCACCTTCTCTTTCCCTTGGCCCTATCCCTTCCCACACCTAACCCCCTGACCCTCATCTCCTCACCTTCTCTTTCCCTTGGCCCTATCCCTTCCCACACCTATCCCCCTGACCCTCATCTCCTCACCTTCTCTTTCCCTTGGCCCTATCCCTTCCCACACCTAACCCCCTGACCCTCACCCCACTTCACTTCACATCTCACCCGCATCGTAAGCATCAAAGACTTCCCAAGGCATCATACCTCCTTCTGTGTAACCTCTGGCCAGTCTCAATTAATCTTGGGGTGTTTTAATGTGTGGCTGTCAGTTTGTGTGTGATACTGACTGTGTTTTATGGTAAGTGTCAGTTTATGTGTGATACTGACTGTGTTTTATGGTAAGTGTCAGTTTATGTGTGATACTGACCTTTATGAGTTACAAGGAATTTTGTCATACGTGTTTTGAAAGAATTTGGATCCAAATGTGTTAGTGTGTGTTATTAAGCCCCTGTTGTGTTAGAGTGCGTTAACGCCAAGCAGTGAACATGTTTGTGCCTGTATGGACAAACACACACTCGTCTGTTTGTAAACATTCGTGATTTCTTGTTTTAAAGTTGAAGAGGAAAGTTTAGTGTGTGTGCTTGTGTGTTTTATTTCAAGTGTTTTAACGCTTTTTTTTCGTGTACTGTGTGTGTGTGTGTGTGTGTGTGTGTGTGTGTGTGTGTGTGTGTGTGTGTGTGTGTGTGTGTGTGTGTGTGTGTGTGTGTTTTCAGTGACCCCCATACCCAAAGTTGAGTGACCCCCACGCCAAGTTTGGTGACCCCCACGCCAAGTTGATGACCCCCCCTCCTTAAGTTGGGTATTTGCATAAGTTGGGTGACCCCATACCCAGAAGTTAGAGTGACCCCACTTGAAGTTGGTGGCCCCACATAAGTTAAGGCCCCATGCAAGTTGAGTGACCCCCATACCAAGTTGGTGACTACACCACAGTTGGTGGCCCCCATGCCAAGTTGGTGGCCCCCCCTGCAAAGTTGAGTGACCCCCATACCAAGTTGGTGACCCCCATATAAAAGTTGGTGGCCCCATACCAGGGTTGGTGGCCCCCACACCACGGTTGGTGACCCCCACCACACAGTTGAGTGACCCCCACCACAGTTGAGTGACCCCACACAGTTGGGCCCCCACACCACAGTTGGTGACCGAGGCTACCGGGAGCCGGAAGCGTTTGGAAGTTTTATATTATTTACAGCAGAGGTCAACCAAGTGCAACCACAGCTGGGGCATGAAGGAGGCAGTGTGAGGGTGGACAGAAGGAGGAAAGGAGGGGGACATGAGAGGAGGACAGGTGGAGGGGTGGAGAGGGGGAGGGTGGACAGGAGATGGAGGAGGGGAGGAAAGGAGGAAAATGAATAAGGTAGGAAGAGGTGAAAGTGAAAGAGAAGGAGGGAGGGAGGAGGAAGGAGGTAACAGATGTATAAGAACAGCAATAATAAAAAAAAATATCAACATCCCAATAACATGAAAAATAACAACTAGGCCTAAACAAATTCCTCCCTAGGCCTACACCTTATCACAAATACAATGTAAACCTCAGTATTCTTTCGTTACAGTAAATTACAGACCACTATCGCCTCAATATCATGTTACGTTACATTAAGTTACAAGAACAATTAGTATCTGTATTAGTGATGTATTACAGTGTTACCAGTGTTGTGTCTAGAAACGTGAGCTTGAGATGGCAACACCGTGGCGGGTATATAGCGTGTTTGAGATAGATAGATAGATAGATAGATAGATAGATAAACGGCTAGACAGACATACAGAGTTCTTTGCCTTGTGTGTTCCGTTATGTTCTTCGTTCTGTTCATTCGATCACCCACGCTTACAAGGGGATTACAAGCTGATATATGTCATTCCTGTAATCCTACGTTCAAATAAAGGATTTACGTTAATCCTAGGTTCGGTGAAGGGATTTAATGGAATAGAGGTTAGTAGTAGTGGTGGTGTGGCAAAGGTGTGGCCAATAGTAGTAGTGGTGGTGTGGCTAGTAGTAGTAGGAGTAAAAATAATATCAATAACACACACACACACCTGGCCGCCCCCACCACACCTCACAATAATTACCTGTTAACAGACACAACGGACGGGCAGACACACACACACACACACACACACACGCTACTTCCGTTCAACTCTAGTGGACTCAAACCTTCTCATGGTAATTTATTCTCGTAAGTAAAAAATTACACTAATTCTCGTAACCGGGAGAGAAATATTAACAAAAACTTACGTATTTTTTCTTCTTCTCGTAAGTGAAAATATTAGAAATTCTCGTAAAGTTGAAGGGAAAGATTCTTAAAAAATCTTAGGGTATTTTATTTATCTTAGAGAATGAACGTGATTGACTCAGGTAAGATACGGCAGCTAGGGTAGTACTGGGGTCTGATTGCATTAGGGTCTGTTTGGACTGGGGTCTGTTTGAATGGGATCTATTGAGACTGGGATCTGATTGGATGGGGTCTATTTCGATGGGGTCTGTTTGGATTGGGGGTCTGATTGGACTGGGGACTGTTTGGATTGGGGTCTGTTTGCACTGGGGTCTGATTGGACTGGGGTCTGTTTGCACTGGGGTCTGTTTGGACTGGAGGGTCTATTTGACATATACTGAACATGCAGCCTTTGAGCATGCTTAAGAGAGTATATGTGTGTTTGTGTGTGTGTGTGTGTGTGTGTGTGTGTGTGTGTGTGTGTGTGTGTGTAATAATAATAATAATAATTAACGGTTTATTGAAAGAGTTCTGCAGCCCAAAGGCTGAAAATATACATTGGACATAAATGACTTATTACATACATTGGTGGTTTAACAAAAGTCTTCATTAGAGAAAGGTAAAGGAACATACAGATTAATGTTTACAGTGGAGGTCAGTACAGTAGATCATGTACGCTGAGGTGTTGAACAGCAAAGACGCAGTGTAGTAACTCCTCCCAGATGGTTTTTGGAGAGACCTGACGTGGTGTAGCAATTCCCTCACAGATGGTGTTATGTGACAGAGAGAGTTACGTTACATTCATACGTTCGTGGTCTAAATGGGGCTTAGCCGGATTAGAACTGTCTCTGTCTCTCGACCTATAATATATATATATATATATATATATATATATATATATATATATATATATATATATATATATATATATATATATAATCAAACCATTAACACAACAAGGGAAATCTCTCTCTCAGATAACCCCATTCAACCCTCCCCATAAATCACGACACTGAAGAAAAAATGGCGCCTATACTGCCTGTAAGACTATAGTAGAGACAGACAGACAGACTCAGCATAATGAGCGAGCCTTTGGGAACTAGGGTAGATTCATAAGGGGAATAATCACTCCCTAGACTAGACGTTCACAGGGACTTAAAATGGACGCCTGAGTCTCGTCTCACCAGCGTCTTTGTATATAAATAAAATACTTAAAAATGTTACACGTGTACAGTTATTTAAGTGTTACGTTACTTTATTGTTACTTGCCAAAAATGGGATATTACTTGCCGAAAATGTTGTTACTTAGATGTTACTTGAACCTAACCTAATTGTTACTTGCTAAAAATTTTGTTACTTCGATGTTACTTGAACCTAACCTAACCTAAAATGCCTGCTGGAGAAATATGGCAATGCATGTTTTAGGGATGAGAGAGAGAGAGA
Organism: Homarus americanus; assembly: GCF_018991925.1. Lineage (NCBI taxonomy): Eukaryota > Metazoa > Arthropoda > Malacostraca > Decapoda > Nephropidae > Homarus > Homarus americanus. The sequence goes on from NW_024733231.1 coordinate 5,577,115, forward strand.
GAGAGAGAGAGAGAGAGAGAGAGTTAAAGAAAGGACCAAGAGAAAGCTGAGAGTGCGAGAGAAAGCTTCTATGGGCGGTTGACTTTCGTGGGGAGATATGGAGGACAAGAGTGTGTGTGTTGTGTGTTTAAGTGTGTGTGTGTTTTTGCGTGCGTGTGACTGTTTTGAGTGTGTTTTTGCGTGCATGTGACCGCTTTTTTGTGTCAGAAAGATCTTATAGTTATGGTTACGGTGTTGGTAGTAGTAGAAGTAGTAATCATCGTAATAGTAGTTGTTGTTGTTAATGATGTAATTATGCTGATAGTGGTAACGAGACCGGTTATAATGGTGGTGGTGGTAGTAATAGTTATTGTTGTGATGGTGGTTAGTAGTGGCGATTTAATGGCGTTGGAGGTCAGCGTAATAATATATACAGTAGTCTGGTCAGATCACCAACA